>NC_143552.1:4358214-4660178 GCF_054136105.1 Typopeltis vanoorti | reverse complement strand
TACATACACAAAAATTCATACCACCACCCAATCCTCAAACAGAGCAATAACAATTTGCTCGAATGAAGAAGCTCTGAACCAAGAATTCAAAATCGTTAACCAGACATTTATAAAAAAAAATGGCTACAATAAAAAAAAAAAAAAAACAGTTCACAAGATCCTTTAAAAATACCACTAAAAACAAAAAAGATTACAAGAATGCCATAGCCATACCCTATATTAGAGGCATATCAGAAAAAATAGAACACGACATAAATACAACATCCAGACTAACCTTCAAATCTCAGACAAAATTAAGAAATTTACATAGTTCTTGCAAAGATCTTCTTCTATACCTGGCCCACCCAGAGGTTTACAAAATCCAATGTACATGTAACCTATCCTATATAGGGGAAACAGGACGCACGATCCATAATCAGAAAAGATGAACACAAACGACACATTAAGTACTTCCATTATGGTAAACAGGCCTATCAGACCATGCACTCCAAACATGCCATAGAATTGACTGGAAAGGCACCAAGTCCCTACACCACACCAAAACCTGGTTATTTATTTTAATTTAATTTTTATATTTATCTGTTTTTTTTTTTTTATCTATGTATTATTTTTATTTTATCTTATTTTTTCAATTTAATATTATTAATTTAGTTTTTTTCACAAGAGGTCAGGCTAGGTAAAAGATTAATAAGCATTTAGATTCATTTTACCTTTTTAAAGTGCAGGTGGCATGTAGCTTGTATCTTATGCATATGTATTTTACTGATGATGACCTTAATACAGAGGTCAAAATCGTCATTTGTTACTTTCCTAATATTAAGTAAAGTGATTATTTTAACATGTGTTGTCTCCATGAATTCTTGACTCTGAATGCTGACCATCATGTAACTTTAAAAGGAACAAATTGTTTATACATTTCTTCATCATCATCCTCCACATTCCCTACCCTATAGCAACATCGCACTAAATATGTCTTCCTGTCAACCTCCACCTCACACCACACTGCCTCAGAACCATTGCCACTCTTCCATGTCTACCTTATGTGGACATAATTCCCCTGCTATTATCAGCAGCACTCTCACTCCCTCTCTTCTTGTCCTTTCTATCCTCATGAAAAACACTGTACCTTCCATCCTAATTCCTGTTAGGATATCATCTTCATTCAACATGTTTCACTTATTCCAATGATTTTGGATTGAATAAACTCAATCAGTGAAACATTTTAGCTCCTTATTTCTGATACTCGTGGCATTTGTAAATAAACACAGTTCACTTTCAGGTTTATAATCACTCCTACCCAAGCCACTTGTTGGTTGTGATTTCCCCACCCCACTTGCCTTTCCCAATCACCTTTATTACCATTTCCCATGTATGTCTGCTTAGTCTCAACTTCCCCACTCACATCCCAATCTATTCTATTTCTATGCTGATTATCCATACACACATTCACTACTACTTCCAACATCAACTCCCCCTTATGCCATATCCCTGTCCACACAGGCTCCCCCCCACTGTTTGTCTTGCATTGTCATTCTCTCATCTCTCTCTCACTACTACTGTTTCCAAGCACTTTGGTCTCTTCAATACTACTCTCCTGTTCTTTCCCTTCATTTACTTTTGATCTCTTGTTTGCATCATGCACTGCTGCACTTCCATCTAGCAACAATTTCTCCAGTTCACTCTCTCCAAAGGCATTCAAATACAATCCATCACATCTGTATAATTCCATTCTTCCCTCAAATACATGCCATACATCCACAAACTGCACTCCCTTCTTCTTGCACGGCTCTGTTAGCATATCATTCACAATTCTGGCTCTCCGTCAGAACTCCTCATTGTCGTACCTCATCAACATTGGTAATCTTTCCCACTAGACTATACTTTCACTCTTCTCAATAACCTGATATTTGTCCTTACATTCGTCTTATGTCTACTTAAATTATTTTGTCATTACAACCACCATTGATTCTCTTGCTCATTTCTTTCTCATGTCCAAAGCATGAATTATCTGGCTCATTCTTTCCCTCCTGTATAAAAGACCTTATGGACTTTGTCTTTAACCAGTCTTCTAAGAATGGAATATCCATACACTGCTACTCTTGAATCATTTGTCACCTCTTTTGCCCCTTTTTCTTTTACTGTATTCTTTTGCACACTTTCATTTTTCACAAAGTGTCTAATATCACCCCCAATATTCATCATCATCATCAAATTCCTGCCATGTACCCTCAAGGGGTGTACAGGATATGACAGTACTACATGAAAAAATTACATCATTACTAACTTCCTATCTACAATTTTCCTCCAAATCAGTCTGTTACTTGTCAAGACTCCAACATTATCAGATCTTATATTTCTATCGTCTAAGGCACTTTGTACCGTATCAATCCACCTATATCTTGGTCTTCCTCTGGGTCGTTTTCCTGCCAACCTGGCAGAGAACACTTGTTTTGCTAATCTTTCCTCTCCCATTCTATTTAAGTGACCATACCATCTGAGATTAGCTCTGCTAACGCATTCCTGGATGCTGACAATGTCGAGTTCTTTCCTAATATCCTCATTTTTAATATGATATTGCCATTGATGCCATCTGTTCATGCCTCTAATCTTTCTCAGGACTCTCATATCTGCGGTCTCTAGTCTTTGGTCAAGTGTTTTACTTCTGACCCAGCTCTCAGATCCATAAGTTAAAATTGGTTTGAACACAGTCTTGTATACAGCTAATTTAGTGTTCCGACTAATTTCTTTCTTATTCCATATGAATTTATTCAATTGACTTCCCACCACACCAGCTTTGCTGATTCTGGTGTCTATTTCTATATTTAGTTTACCATCTTCAGTAAAAATTGTGCCTAAGTAGCTGAAATGTTTTACTTGTTCCACAGGTTCTCCATTCACAACACAGTTGACATTTTCAATGATTCTGCCTATTTTCATTGTCTTTGTCTTTTTATTGCTGACCTTCATACCATATCTATTACAACAGCTATTCAATTTAGTCAGAGAATCTTGCAGACTTGTAGCGGATTTATTTAGAAGTATAACATCATCCGCATAAAGCAAAGAGCTGACATTAACATCTCCAATTTTGATATCAGGTTTAATACCACATTCCTTCATAATGTGATCCATATAGATAATGAATAACAGAGGGGATAATGTACATCCTTGTCTCACACCACATTTAACATTAAACCATCTTCTTGTACTTCCTTCAATTCTAACTGCTGACTCACAACTCAAATAAAGACTAAGTATTGCTTGATATAATGCCCCATTGAGACCATATAACTGCAGCGTATTGAATAGATTCTCTCTTGGCACCTTGTCATATGCCTTTTCCAAATCGACAAAACTTAAATACAGATCTTTGTTATATTCCCATGCTTTCTCGACTATTTGTCGTAAAGTGAAGATCTGATCCTGACAGCCTCTATTTGGCCTGAATCCAGCTTGTTCTTCACCAAGCTTTTCTTCCACAATTCTTCTCAACCGTTTCTCAAGTATATTTGCATAGATCTTGCCAGGAACACTCAGTAGGGAACTACCTCTGTAATTCTCACATTCAGTTTTATTTCCCTTTTTATATAAGGGTACTATGAGAGCTCTACTCCAATCATCGGGAATTCATCTCTCTGTCCAGGCTTTCTGAACTATGCAGTGCAACCACTGTAAGACTCTTATACCACCATACTTCAGCATTTCTGGTCGAATATCATCTACTCCTGCTGCCTTTCCACATTTCAAGCCTTTGATGGCTTTTTCTACTTCAAGTATAGATATGTATTCCTGACTGCATGCCTGGTCAGTGTTTTTTATCACTGTGCTGTCATCACTGCTTGTTTCATTTAGCAGTTTTTCAAAGTAATTACTCCATACTTCAAGGATATCTTTTTCTCCTGTTTTCATTTCACCTTTAGTATCTCTAATTCCTTTTACAGCACTCTTTCCTCCATTCCTAGGCTTCTTCAACAACCTCCAGAATATTTTGCCACCTTCTTGATATTTATTTTCTATATTCTTGCCAAAGTCCTCCCATGACTTTTGTTTAGCTAGTTTTACACACTGTTTAGCTTTCTTACATTTGTCTCTGTATTCTGTAAGAGCACAAGCTGACTTATTTGCCAGGAACTTTTGATATGCTTTCTTCTTTTCCTTCACTGCCTCTTTAACTTCCTGTGTCCACCAGGGAGTTCTGATTTTTTTATCTTTGCATACAACCTCACCACATGCCTCTCTGGCAGAATCAATCATTGTTTCCTTCAGAGTTTGCCACTGAATCTCCAAGGTTTGATTCCTGTTCTCAAACTCTTTCATTTTCTTTTCAATAATATTTCTGTATTTTAGTCTACAGTTTACACCTGAGAGCTGCTCAACTTTTATTCGCTTTAAAACTTTCTTACATGTTATTCTTTTCAATATGAAATTCAATTTTATCCTGCTCAAGACTAAATAGTGATCACTTCCAATTTCAAATCCTCTGTACACTCTGGTGTCCTGCACCAGGGAGAAAACATCACTATCAACAATAACATAGTCAATGAGACTTTTCTTATTCCTAGCCTCTTCTCTCCATGTGAATTTGTGCACATTTTTATGTTGGAACATGGTGTTTGTAATAACCAGTCCATGTCCTGAGCAGAAATCCAACAGATATTTGCCATTATTATTAGCTTTGCTCTTTTCTCCAAATTTTCCCAAAATATTTTTGTATGTCTCACAATCATTTCCTACTCTACTATTTAGATCCCTAACAAGGACCAACTTTTCCTTTTTCATTGTGTCAGTTGCTTTTTCTAAAGCCTCAAAAAATTCCTCCACTTCTACCTTAGTAGAACCTTCTGTGGGACCATAGGCACAAATAAGTCTCATTGTCCAGTTCCCCATTCTCATATTTGCCCACATTACTCTACTTGAGACTGACTGCCATTCAAGAAGATTAGCCTCATATTTTGTGTTGAATACTATGGCTACTCTTTCTTTTCCTTGATTGTTATTGCCTGAATATAACATTTTGTATTTATTGCTCAGAAAGATCTCACCAGTTTTGGTCTTTTTTGTTTCAGTCACCCCTATTATGTCGATCTGGTACTTATCTAATTCCTCAGCTAGCTCCATTTCTTTGCCATTCAGGCTTCTTACGTTGATAGTACCGATCTTTAACTCTGGTGATGTTGAGTTGGGGTTTGTTTTCAGATTTGTTGAACCCCCAATATTCATCTCCAATATTCCTCATTTCATTATTTTATTTTGCATAACTCTTTCCTCAATTCTTACATTCAAGCAGTTTCTCTCTCTCTCTCTCTCCTGTAGCCTCGCTTCCTCTCGTTCTGCTGCATCTTCCTTCCATTTTCATATTCATACTTCCTTTTGCTCCCTTATCATATACTTTTGCTTCTTCATTCTTGCATTCTTTTACTCCCTCAGACTCACTAGCTTTTGTTCCTTTTCTATTACTTTCATTTACTCTTTCATTCCTTCAGTCTGTTTCACATTCATTAACTCAAATGTCTAACAAAATATCACATTTTCTACAAACCCATACTTTCTCTCATCTTCTGTTCACCACATACACATCCTTTACATTCTGCCACACATTCATTTTACACTCACGACATCGAACCATATTTGAAAAATCTATGTCATTAATGAGAGCCTGTGTAGCTCAGTAGAAGTGGCATTTGCACTCTAGAGCGCTTGACTGCATGAAGAAAGGATTTGGTAGTTCAAATCTAGTCGCCGACTAGAGGACATTTTTCTAAGCCTTTTTTCAGCCGGTTCCTGAGTTAGTCGATCTCTGGCAAGGGCTAGCGGGTTTTTCTCCCGGAAACTCAAGAAAATAGACCGTAGAATCCACGCTATTTTCAGACATTAAATATGAGTATTAGGGTTAGGGACCACGAGATGGCGGCAAGCTAGTGCTGCCATCTCGTGGTCCCTAACCCTTCTTCACTGCTTACCGATGAATCAGTGATAGCCTTGGGCCAGCTATCTCTCTGATTGGCTACCAGTGGAGATTGAACTGCCCACTCGGTCTCCAAAAGTTAGATAGGGTAAACGGCCCCACCTACTCCCTATACGGGAACAACATAGGCGTTAGCTGATTTTTTTTTTTTTTATGTCATTAACTGCATTTGATTTTCGCACCTCTAACCTGATTGCACCAGTCAACAGCAGTGTGGTTGATCTTGTGAATACTGCCATTGTGTTCCATTCAAAGAATGTAAGATTCAAAATTTCAGTTAATAAAGTCGTTAACAATTCCCCAATAATCACGTAGACACAGTAAATTATCAAAAATAAATGTAGACTAAAATTCAAGCAATAACACCAATTGTTTTGTAGAATAGATGGCTTTCTAGAAAAACCACCAAAGAAGAAGACAGCAATATTCTTGGATCTTGTGTCTGAAGACAAAAATTAGTAAAAATTGCATATGATACAGGAATAAGGGGAAATGAATGCATCAATTTGGATTTCAGATTTCATGAAAGGAAGAAAAATGAAAGTACAAGTTAATGGAATTTATTCCAACATGCATCGAACTTGGGCTGGAGTCTCACAAGGTTCTGTTTTAAGCCCACTCCTATTTCTCATCTATATGAACAATATCCAACCTCACGTAACAGATGACACAAAAATAGCATTCTATGCAGATGACATAGCAATCTGGCACACAAGCAGTAATCTTCAACAATCTGAAAAAGTGCTAAATAACTCAATAAAAAATGGGCAAAGGAACTTAAACTACAGATAAACCCACAAAAAAAACAAAACTGAGCATCTTCTCCACTAATAGCAAAAATAGACATGATTACATCCCCCAAATCAAAATTTATAATACCAAAATAGAAAAAACAGTCTCCAAAATACTTAGGCCCCACCCTAGATACTGAACTGAGATTTACAACTCATATTACAAATATATCCAAAAAGCTGTTATCATCAAAAGGCTTTGTGGAACAAAGTGGGGGGTATAAAACCGAATACACTCAAAACTATGTATACGGCACTCATACGACCCTATGGAATATGCCTCATCAATCTGGGCTCTAGCTTCTACTAGCTCAAAAGAAAAACTTGACAGAGTACAATCAAGAGCAGCAAAAATTATGAGTTCAGTCTCATCCACAAATAATTTAAAAGCTCAACAAAAATGTGGGCTTCATATACTAGAAGACAGAAGAAAACTTTCTAGTAAATTCACTAACAGAATCAGGAGCCACCAAAGGATCACATCTCACTCAGGACTTTTGATGCCTGGACAAGAAAATCTAGACTAAAGATCATCTACATTGCAATGTAATCATGAAATTAGAAAACAGATTGACTTAGAGCACCTATCCATTGAAACAATCAAAGAGCCATTCTTTTCTACTATTCTACCAAAAAACAATGATAAACTTAAATCTCCTCGAACCTTGTTCAAAAAAGGATTCACAGCAAGAAAATAAAAGGACTTGACATTATACATCACTTAAACAATCCAAACCATGTCATTGCCTACACTGATGGATCATTTGATGAAGCACTCAACCAAGAAGGTTCAGCAGTTTTTCTAACTACCTGAAGGCAAGGAAATGCAAATCAAAACCACAGCTGGCAAAATAGCTTCAAACTTCACTTGTGAATTAACAGCCATACAAACAGCTCTCAAATTCTATCTCTCAAATCCAGTAACAGACTTATAGAAGGAATAACCAACTACAGTGACTCAAAATCTGCACATGAGGCATTCAAAAATGAAAAAACAAATCTTACACAGGAAATTTATGAACTATTAACTACCTTAAATTTGAAAAATAAGAACTGCAAAGTGCAATGGATACCAGCCCATGTAAATATTGAAGGCAATGAAAGAGCTGACAGACTAGCCAAAGAAGCAGGATACTTACCTCACAAATTACACCCATTATCACTGATTGATGCTAACACTGTCGCCAAAATAAGATTGGTAAAACAAACTATCAAGAAGAAGAATGAATTCAGTGAAATTAATGAAAATAGAGAAATAACCACAGTCACCACCAGACTAGGGACGGAACATTTTAAGGCCTGAAATTCAGCCAGATGGTAATAGGAGCTATGAAACATGCAAAAACTGTCCAGGAGTTGAACTAACACCTGTCCATATTTATTCTTGTCCAGCAATTGCTGCTGCTCTACAGAAAATTGACAACAACCCTAGAGAAAAGCTCTACTCCACCAAAGTTCAACAGATTGCCAAAGCAGTTCTACTGATCCAAGGTCATATCTAGAAGCTCTTCAATGGACTCGACAACAACAACATTATGCAAAATAACACTTGTCTTTTCTGGAGCTCTTCACTAACATTATGTGTGTCACATTTTTGAAGAAAAAATGAAAAAAATTGAAAACAAAAACCAAACCTAGGAATTTAGTAGTAAACTCTAAAGAAGACACTGATTGATTCAGCTAGGGAGATGTGGTGAAGTTGTCTGCAAGGATAGAAAAAATAAGAATCTAATGGTGGACAAAAGAAGTTAAAGAGGCAGGACTGGAAAAGAAGAAAGCATACCAAAAGTTCTTAGCAAATAAGTTGACAGATGTCCTAAAAAGAATACAGAGAAAAATGCAAGAGAGCTGGGCTATGTATAAAGGTAGCTAAACAAAAATCATGGGAAAACTTTGATAAGAGTATGAAAAATAAATATCATGAAGGTAGTAAAATGTTCTGGAGGCTATTGAAGAAGCTTAGAAATAGAGGAAGGGGTGGTACTGTAAAAGGAATCAAAGATGATAAAGGTGACATGAAAACTCGAGATAAGGATATCCTAGAAGACTGGAGTAATTACTTGGAAAGACTGTTAAACGAACAAGCACTGACAGAACTGTACTAGAAAATTTTCAAGAGTAATGCAAAGTAGAGTACACATCGATGCTGGATATAGAAAAAAGCCATCAAAAACTTGAAATGTGGAAAGGCAGTTGATGTAGATGATATTTGATCATTAATGCTTAAGTATGCAGGTACACTAGTGGCCAAAATTGTGGAAACCTTTTGGAAAAAGTGTATCTTTGAGGTTTGATGGCTCATGACACCCTTTTTTTTTTTTGGTGTAATACCATAAAATTATATATCAATGGAAAGATAATTTAATCAAGAATGTAATGCAACAAAGTTTGTTCAATTATCTGTATTCTATGAAAAGTTAGCCAAATAACCAGAAAAAAGAAGCACAACTTGCTTAGGTTGATATGAAGTAGCTTTCCTTCATTTGAATGTAGCCAATGAGCATGAGTGTTTAATGTACCGATCAGGTGTCATCTTGTTTTGTCAATGAGCTAATAATAAGGTCACAGTAGGATTCAGCTATTGGTGTCATGTATTGGAGTTGAGAGGAGGACATTTGTCAGTGTGTTATGTGATTGCTGTCAAGTTGGTTTTTTTTTTTTTTTGTGTTCTTTCATTTAGTGAGCTTGTAAAACGTAATAAAAGTAAAAAAATGGTGCAAAGAATTGGGTGGTCGCCCAGAAAGTGATGCAAAATAGTACTATTAAGTGAACAAGGCTACAGTTATGAAGAAATTAGAAGAAAAATTGGTGGAAACTTAACCAAAGGTGGCATTTCTAAATTTTTCAAGAGGTATAACGAGACTCAGTCACTACAAAACCAGACTGGTAAAGGCAGGAAAAGGTGAACAACAGCAAGTGTTGATAGAAGAATTGAGAGACTCTGCCTACGTGACAGATGAAAATCATCTGGGTGTTTGCAAGATGAAGTGCAATACAATGTGAAGTTGAGTGCAAGGACTGTTTGGCGCAGACCAGGAATTTGATCTAAATGCTAAATTCCATGAAAAAAGCCATTTTTATCTCAAACAAAGGTTGAAAAGATTAAACTGGACTAAAACCCATGTTAACTGGACAGCAGAACAATGGGATAGTGTTAATTGGAGTGATGGAACCAAAATCTCCCTGTTTGGTAGTAGTGATGGCATAAAATACGTAAGGAGAAGAATCGGAGAAGATTTGCATCCTGATTGCCTTACACCCTCCATGAAACACCCACTTAATGTTATGATCTGGGGTTGTATGACATCAAAAGGTGTGGGCAGAATTTTCGTGATTAATGGGAATATAAATGCCCAAAAATACATAAATGAAATAATTGTCCTAACTGAAGCCTTCTGCACGTGATCTTTTCCAAGATAATAAAGCATTTATATTTCAACAGGATTCAGCTCCATGTAATGTTGCTGCTGTGTGCAAAAAGTGGTTCCAAGATAATCATATTCCACTGCTGGAATGGCCTGGGAATAGCACAGACCTTAACCCAGTCAGAAGCAACCCACCAATAAAACCCAATCTTGATTTCACATTATAACAGCTGGAGAACTTAAAAAACTTGGTTCACTCCATGGGAAGGCATTGTAAGGCTGTAATTAATGCTAAAGGTTACCCAACTAAGTATTAACTCACATTGTGAGAATTTTTGTATGTCTCATTTTTTCTATGTGTTTCACTTTTCTTCTTTATAACTGCTGTTCTAATAAAAAATCCTTCATAAAAGTTATTGCATTACATTGTTGATTAAATTATCTTTCCATTGATATATAATTTTATGGTATTACTCCAAAAAAAGGTGGTGTTATAAGCCATCAAACCTCAGAAATACACTTTTTCCAAAAGGTTTCCACAATTTTGGCCACTAGTGTATAAAAGTTTTGCAGTGGTTGCACTGCATAATCTGGAAAGCCTGGTCAGAAGGTCAAATTCCAGATAATTGGAGTAGAGCTCTCATAGTAACCAGCTATAAAAAAAGGAAATAAAGCTGAATATGAGAATTACAGTGGAATTTCACTACTAATGTTCCAGATAAGATTTATGCAAGCATTCTTGAAAAAGATTGTGGAAGAGAAATTTGGAGAGAAAAAAAAGCTGGGTTCAGGCCAAATACAGTTTGTCAAGATCAGATTTTCTGTTTAAGACAAATTGTTGAGAAATCATGGGAATGTGACAAGGACCTGCACTTAAGTTTTGTAGATTTTGAAAAGACATATGACCAGGTGTCTAGAGAAAAGCATTTTAAAACACTTCAGTTATAGTGAGTGAATGGAACATTATAAAGAGCAATGCATAGTCTATATTTAAGTTTTCATTTAGCAGATAGAATTGAAGGAAATATGGGAAGATGGTTTGATGTAATTCACATTATCTCCACTCTTCCTCATCATCTATATGAATCACATTATGAAAGAAAGTGGCATAAGTCTTGATATTAGAATTGGATATATCAAACTTAGCTCTTTGCTTTGTGCAGATGATGTATTCCTAAACACGTCTAGTGCAAGTCTCCAGGATACTTAAACTAAATTGAATAGTAGCTGTAACAAATTTGGCATGAAAATCAGCACTAAAAAGACCAAAACTATAAAAATAGGCAGGAGCATGGTAAACTTCAGCTGCTTTCTGAATGGAGATCCTATGGAACAAGTATTTCAGATCTTTTGGCACAGTGTTGTAGTGAAGATGACTAGTTAAATCTGATAATAAACAACAGAATAAGCAAAGCTGATGTGGTAGCTAGCTGGCTGAATAAATTTAAACAAATTACACTATTTTACCACCAACTGGTGACAAATTACACTTTTTACCACCAATTGGTGACAGTGATCATGCGGTTCTTTCTTGGGAAGTATCTACTTCCCAAGAAATTTATATTGAAGCTCCGATTAAAACAGGTAAAATGCTGAACTACAAAGCAGGAAATTATGATCAACATAGAAGAATACTATCTTTGGTCCCATGGTATCAGTTACTGAATGGAAAAAATGTCAGCAATGTCAGAATCTTTGAAAAAGTGCTTGAATGAGGCGGCATCTCAATGTATCCCTAGTGTTCAAAGAATAAATAGGTTGGGAGTGAAATGGATGTTCAGCCTTATTAAGCAAGAGATCCACAAGAAGAAGATGATATGGAAAGAATATTGTGAGAATAAGAGTGAGAGGAGTTATGAAATATATAAAGCTCAGGCCAGAAAAGTAACGAATATTGTGAGAAAAGCTAAAATGGAGTATGAAAAGAAATTGGCCATGCGAGCTAAAATCGATCCAAAAGAATTTTGTCGTTATGCCGCAAGCAAAAGAAAGAATGAATGTGGAAGAATAACTTTATTGAATGTAGATGGCACATCAGTGTCAGAAGCTAAGGAGATTGTTCAGTTAATGAGTGCTTGCTTTGCTAAGATATATCAACCAGGTGTATGTAGCATGGTGCACAGTGCTACTGCTACGTTGGATGAAGAGTTAGAGGTCCATGAAAATGAGGTTGAAGAGCTCTTGAATAAACTGGATGAGAATTTGCCAATAGGGACAGATGGAGTATCAGCCCATCTGCTAAAGGAATGTTCAGCTGAATTGGTTAGGCCTTTCACATATTTGTATTTCACATATTTGTATAACTTGAGTCTCAGCTCAGGAATGATACCACAGGAATGTATGATAGTTCCATTGCACAAGGGTGGTAAAAAAACTGATGTGTCTAACTACCTGGCCATTAGTATCTCTGGTGTGGTAGTGAAGATTTTAGAGAAGTTGGTAAGAACTTGCATGCAGAAATGGGTAGACAAGCATTCTATACTCTGCAGGGAACAGCATGGATTTATTAAAGGAAAGTCATATTTTAACAATTTGCTCATATTTTATAACAATGTTACGGCCGAGTTGGATAAAGGGAATGGATACACTATGATAATGTTGGATTTTTTCTAAGGCATTTGATAGGATACCACACGACAGTTTGTTACGTAAACTGGAGAATATGGGATTGGAATATAATCTTGACTTGGATCAGGGAATGGTTGACAGACAGATTTCAGAAAGTGGTATACAGTGGGCGTGAATCTGCCAGATTTAAGGTAACCAGTGTTGTACCTCAGGGTTCAGTCCTTGGGCCATTATTGTTCAATTTATACATTAATGACATCCAGTCGGGTCTATCATCAGATGTGCAATTGTTTGCTGATGATGCGAAGATAGGCAGGGCAATCAGGGATGCTACTGATATTCAGCAATTACAAAATGATTTGAATAGACTGGAAATCTTGCTGTCAGTGTAATGTTAGCAAGTGTAAAGTTATGCACTTTCGTGTGATTTGAGTTCCAGTAGCATATTATATTAGCAGGGTTATGCTACAAGAAACTGAAGAGGCAAGGGATCTTGGTGTATTGGTGAATAAGAATTTAAAGTTCAAAGGTCACATAGAAAAAGTTGCAAATACAACTCAGACGATAATTGCTATGTTGAAGTGAACCTTGACAAGTAAGGATAAGGAAGTAATTTTGCCTCTTTATAAGGCTTTGATAAGACCACACCTGGATTACTGTGCGCAGATTTGGTGTCCCGGGTTCCAAGGGGATAAAGAAGTTGTGGAAAGGGTGTAAAGAAGAGTTACAAAGATTATATCCAGATTATGGGATTTAGATTATGAGGACAGATTGAGAGTATCTTGATTGTAGACTGGTTAACAGGAGAAAGAGGGGTGATATGACAGAGGTCTATTAACACTTTTGAATGGGTGTTATAGCATTTCAAATGATTAAATTTTTTGTTATATGGAAGGTGGGGAGAGAACATGAGAGCATCTATGGAAGTTAAAGTTGTTCACAGTCAAGAAAGGAGCAAGAGCTAGGTTTTTCTCCCAGAGAGGAGTGAGTGAGTTGAATAATTTGCCCTTAGGGGTAGTGAGTGTATCTATTATAAATGAATTTAAGGGAAGGTATGAAAGCTGGGTTGGGTACAGCCTCCTTCGATGAGTCCTTGACTCCCTGGAGGTCTCAGTAATAATAATAACTGCAGTGATTAACTTCAATGAAAGTACAGATATTTTGTACTGAAAATATAAGAGTGTAGAAACAAGCAAATCAAAGAGCAGAAATAAAAGATACATACAGCAATCAGTTTACTAATTAAAAATGATTGACGTGAGCTAGAAATGAATATATTAATAACATTAAGACTTTTTGGGAGCCTGAGCCACTGAGCTCAGTGGAAGTTGCATTTGCACTCCACGACGCTTGACTGCACGAATGAAGACTTGAGTTCAAGTTTGGTCGCTGACTAGAGGGACATTTTCTAAGCCTTTTTTTCGTCCAGTTCCCGAATTAGTCAATCTCTGGCACGGGCAAGCAGGTGTTTTCTCCTGGAAACTCAGAGTTTGTTGTCCCGTAAACTCAAGAAAATCGAACATCAAACCCACACTATTCTCAGACATTAAAAATATTGTTTTAGGGACTGAGATGTGCGGCACTTTTTAGCCGTCTCTTCACTTCGTGGCAATTAACTTAGTTATAGCCTTTGCCTAGCTATAATTAGCTGCCAGTGGAGATTGAATTGCCCATTCATTCTCCAAAAGTTTAATAGGGCTAAAAATGGCCTTGCCTACTCTCTATGTGGGAATAAAAGGCATTAGCTGATTTTGATTATTTTTTTTAAGACTATTTTTGATTTTTATTCAGAATGAGAATATCCCCAAACTTTTAGGAGAGAGAGACAATCTTTCCATTTCAAGTTAGGCTAATGTAAAAGGGCTTTGCAACTTTCTTTGAAAAGGTGTTCATATTTAAAACTGCTTCTGTGGTGATGAGCTTCATCCTACTGATACTGTGTTTAGTGTCAATACTATGATGTACTAGACCAAACCTTTGAGGTTTCAGTGTAATATTAATGTTTATTAATTACTTTTTGCACAGAATAGCCTGTCTACGCAAAGTATTCAAATTACTTTCACAAGGAATCTGGTGAACACCAGCTAACAATAGAGGTGACAGCTTTGCTTTTGTAGATGGTAACATGAGAAATATTGTTGATAGGAAAAATGTGAGAATAAGGTGATACTTCTTCAAAATTCTCCCAATAGGTTCAGAGATACCAGAAGAATTTTTGAAGAATCTCCAAGGTGTGAGAACATAGGAGCCAGTTATCTGCTGAATTTGATGAAGATTGTAGCCATTTTTCCATTAAAGTTTTGATAGTGAGAAGTTCTTGTTGTAACCTTGAGGGAGAGAAGCATACATTATGTACTCTATTAATAAACAACTTGATAACATCAATTTTTTGAGAGGTGTGATGAGCAGACTTTTAATGAATGTATCTGCCAGTAAAAGTATAAAAGCTGGTTGACAAGGATGTCCAAGAACAGTAAACTACCATCATTTTCTTTTTCCATGATAAATTGCATCCATGAATTGAACTCTTTTAAATACAGCCTAACCCGAATCGGAATGATTGTCTCTCCTCAAAAGTTTGGAAGATTCTCATTTTATGCAAACATCAAAAATAGTTTTAATACTATAAGTATTATTTCTGGAAAATTTTCCATGTTACTCCTCTAAATTAATATTAATTGTTATGGCTGTTTTGCCTGCACCCCTTTTTACGATGTCATTGGCTTTTTACTCAATTTTTTATAGCATTATTGGTATTTTAAAGACATAGATACATGAAGAATATAAGGACAGAATAATTTTGGACATACAGTAGTCCCCTCCTTATCCACGGCCAAAACTCCTAGCAGATACCTGAAACCGTGGATAATACTAAATCCTATATACACTATGTTTTTTCCTGTATATACGTACTTATGATAAAGTTTAATTTATAATTTAGGCACAGTGAGATATTAACAACAATAACTAATAATAAAATAGAACAATTATAACAGCATACTGTAATAAAAGTTATCTGAATATGAATGGAATCTTAGAATCCTCAGCATACGGTTTCTTTATTATATATTTCTTTATTTATTTTCTTACACCTTTTCACTTAAAAGAAAGCACTTTATGGCTTCTCTTTGGCATTTCTGAATTGGCAGCATCACTACCCTTGCACTTTGTGGTCATTTATCAAGTAAAATAAGGGTTACTTGAACATAAACACTGCACTACTGCAACAGTCGATCTGATAACCGAGAACTACTCAGAATGACGCTCAATTTAAAAGTTATGAATGGTTTATTTCTGGAATTTTCCATTTAATATTTTCAGATGGTTATTAAGTAACTAACGAGCAGGTAGCATATATGATACAGCGTGTATATGCTGGTCGAAGAGGGTGATTCACGTCCCAGGCGATATGGCTCGAGATTTCATCACGTTGCTCAGAACAGCACGAAATCGGCAATGTAAAATTACATAAGCAAAGTAGATATTTGAACCAACATTATTTCAAAGCCAAATGCTTGTAGAAACTATGAAAGTTTTAAGTGATCCAAGAGCTTACAAGAATGCAATCCTTGGAATCCTCAAGTTGCCTTAGGTTGCACTAATTAAGTTAGTTCGGTAGCCTCTCTGCAATCAACTCAGGGATGCCGAGGATTGTATTCTTGTAAGTTCTCAGGTCAACTTACGAAACTTTCATAGTTTCTACAAATATTTGGCTTTGAAATAATGTTGGATCTAGTATCCACTTTGCCTGCGTAATTATAAATCGTTTATTTCTGAAATTTTCCATTTAACCCTCTCATGCATGAATATTCATTTATAAAAAATTATAATGATGATACAGTACCATTTAATCTTACGGTATTATCATGATCATGAATTCATTAATTTTGCTAAATTTGTGCCCTGTATGTGTTAAAATGGTATCCTCATCTGAGGACATCATTTTTATGTGTCCTCATATCAGGCCCTTACGCATGAAAGGGTTAATATATACTGACCAGATTCACCACAGATAGCGAACCCACGGATAAGGTGGGGAGGATTACAGTACCTTGTAGGATGTTCGTTGTCTTTTGGAGCAGCATCAGGTATATAACATTAAACATTTATATATCACTGCTGAAGTATGATGGGGGGGGGGGGTGGAAATGTGGAGATAGAAAAATGTGGGATTTTAAATAAAACAAAGGTATGTGAATTTGAAACCTGGGTTTCAAAGTTGGGCTGTGAATTCTTTGGGAAGAAGATGATAGAGTGTTTTTAGGGGATAGAATATGATGAATCAAGATTAGGGGGTGGGAGTAATGGTGGCATGAGCCGTTTTGACTGAGTATCATCTTCAGAGCTTGTGGGAAAAGCGCACTTTTCCCATGAGCTCTGAAGATGACACTCAGTCAAAACAGCTCCCACTCCTAATCTTGATTCATCATATTCTATCCTCCTTTCCCCTAAAAATGCTCTATAAGACAACCAAGAACATCTTAGAAAGATATGTCCAAAATTATTCCTTCCTTATATTCTGCATGTAACTGTGCCTGAAATTGGTTACTCTGAGTAGTGATCACTTCAGCCATTCCCAAGCCTGGATAAAGGAGGAGAGTTGTGCACTGGGCTAGCAACTCAATCACATAAAACATTTTATGCAAACCTCCAAGCAGTACTCAATGGCAACTGACCTGGAATGGAAAAAAGGATAGGATTGGATTACGAAATAGACAAAAAAATAAGAAGAGATGTCAAAATGGCAACATGAAATATAAGAACAATGAAACAAATAGGAAAGATGAATGAAGTTGCTAATGAAATGCTCAAATATAAAATATATCTCATTGCACTACAAGAAATGCGATGCCAAGGACAGGGGAGAATTGATAAACAGCATTATAGTGGTCCTAGTTAATGATTGGTCAGCTGTGCACTGACTTCATAGTAAGTAAGGAAATACAGAAAAGTATATTACTTTCTTTTAGTGTTACACGGTGATCAGCATTCATTTTAGAAATTATGGACTTTACAACCGTGTTATAAATAACTTTTAATATCCCGACGTTTCAATCTTCATATTAAGATTATCATCTGGAGCATATACAAATATACCGGACAAGCAAAGTTACATTACATACAGTAAGAGAAACAATGAATTGATCACAAGTTATTTTACTGGCATGACCTCTAGTGAAAAAAAAAATTAATTATTTATAAATTACATCATGCTAAATTCCATTTATGATAACATGAATAAACATTCTTTCTTACAGATAGTTTTCTTTCAGTAACAATGATGCTAAAAATAGGACATCTTTGATGTCCTATTTTTATGGTTCTTTGATTTTTTTCTTCTGACAATGTAATCATTCATTCAACTTTGCAGTGATGATTTTACTAATTTTTTATACAGCTCGCGATATCCAGACATACAGTTCTTCAACTCACGTTGGAATTTAAAGGCTTGTTCAGAATTTGTGTCATTAACAAGAAAATGATTTTCCAATTTATTGCACAGTTCAAGACCTCGAATTATATTTGCGGTGAGGGTGACTGATTTTTCTTCTGTTTCACTATCGTTTTCTGGATCTTCGACGATATCTAAAGTTAATCAATATCCAATAATATCATCGTCGCTTAAGGCATTATCCACAAGCAATTTGTCTGCATCATTCTAGCTAAATGTATCAAAACTTTCTCCACCAATTTCATGTGCCAAAGTAATGATTTCAGCTGATAATGTAGATGTTTGAGTGGTTGCACTGTTTGCAACACATTCATGCCAAACTGCTTTCCATCAGGCATTTAAAGTTTGTGGTCTGATTTCAGTGATAGCAGATACAACATGATTTAAACAGTCCAAAATAGAAAATTTTTTTCCAAATGTCAGCTACTGTTTATGATTCATTTTCTAGTTTATCCAATATAAATTGAAAAGTGTGCTGAACATAATATTTTTTAAAAGTAGCAATTATGCCTTGATCTAATGGCTGAATAATGCTCGTTGTATTGGGTGGGAAAAAACAATACCTGCACATTTGGATGTTCTAAATGAGGATGACTTTGGTGCATTGTCAACAATTAATAAAACTTTAAAATCGAGAGCTTTCTGCTTCATATATGTTTCCACTTCTGATACAAAGCAATATTGAACCATTCAGTAAATACAGCAGTTGTTACCCAGACCTTTGTATTAGCCATCCAATACCGGCAGCTGTTTTAGATCTTTGCCTTTTATAGTAACGTGGACTGTGGATCAGTTTACCAGGAGGGGTTTCAACATTCGATCCCCTACTGCATTACTACAAAAGTAACACATTACTCGATATTTCCTTGCTTTCAACCCACATGCTTTTTTCTCAGACTTTGCAATGTAAGTTCGACTAGGCATTTTCTTCCAAAACAATCCTATTTCGGCAGCGTTAAACACTTGATCGGGACAATATCCACCATCTTCAATAATTATGGCTAACTTCTCTTGAAAATTTTTGGGTTATGCTTCATCTGCTGCTGCAACCTCGCCTGTAATCTTCATGTTATGAAGTGCATTCCCTTTTAAAAACACGGTTAGTCATCCTTTGCTAGCTGAAAATTCTTTATCAGCCTTGGAAGCGGAAGTAGATGGCTCCAATTGCTTCATTTATTCATAAAACTGAAGAGCTTTTTGGTAATTAAATAATCACTTATAGGAATTCTTCTTTGAGTTAATTCTTCAATCCAAATTACGAGCGCTCATTCCGTTTTTTTATAATAAAGCATCTCTTGAGTACGATAATAATTTGACACTTAGTTTTGTGCCAGAAATGACAGATTTTCTTGTTCGGTCTTCATTCTTTTTAATTGCTCTTATAGTAGATTCACCTAAATTAAAATGTTTACCAATCGTCGTAGATCCTTCTTTTTTTGCTAAGCAATCTAAAATTGCAATTTTCATTTCCAAAGAAAAGCAATTTCTTTGGTGCTTTTTTTTCTCCATTAGGCCAAATTAAATCTTTAAAATAAAAATTAGCAAAATTTAGACTTACAATTATGAAAAGACAAACCCTTACATGCAAAATTAAACTTCATGGACACTCACTGCTTACATGTTACTCACATTACACCAAAATGTGCTGCAACACACTGTTCATTATGTACAACGGGAAACCCTGAATTTGCATGAAATATGCATCACATAACTTCAAAACCGCATAAAAAGAGACCCTAGTGTGTGTGTGTGTATATTGACAAAAGT
The DNA here is from genome assembly GCF_054136105.1 of Typopeltis vanoorti. Classification (NCBI taxonomy): domain Eukaryota; kingdom Metazoa; phylum Arthropoda; class Arachnida; order Uropygi; family Thelyphonidae; genus Typopeltis; species Typopeltis vanoorti. The sequence continues at coordinate 4,640,270 of NC_143552.1, read as the reverse complement.
TGCTGTTGGTGATTTGCAACTTATTGATGTTAAATTACTATTATTTATATAATATAAAATTAGTCATATTAGTAGGTGTAATAATAATGACAATAAGTATTAAATAGAGTTTGTTATAAAGTATTATCAAGCACTTTAATTGTGTAAATATTATTAAGGAAAAGGGCATTAAACTTGATATTCAAATAGAAATAGTAAACTTAGATTTTATTCTCTGCCTATTTTAATCTATTGCAAGTCTTCATAGCATCTTTAGTGACAAACATGGTATGAAAATGATCAATATTCAGGGAAATCGAAAACAACTGCATTCTGAATAGTGAATGTATAGATTAGGTTAACACATTTTAGTAGAGCAGTTTTTAGTGAAAAGAGCAACTTTTGGAATTTTGTATAATCCATATTGGAAACGTGTGATTAATAGCATAAGTAAAGGTGGTTAGTGAAAACACAGCTGAATAAATTTATTCGTGAATTTAACATGTTGTTTTGGCAGTGTGCCACTTCACACAACCAAAATAAATTTTACCAACAAATGCCAGCTTAGTTGGCCTAGTAGTGAGCATATCTGCCCTTCAGCCAAAAGGCTGTGGGTTCAAATCCTGCCATGAGCATGGATGTTTGTGGTTGTCTGTGAAAATACTAATGATGGTGGGTTGGCGGTAGATGGCATTGGTATAGATCAGCGTTTCCCAAACTTTTCCTATGATGGAACACTTCACAAATCCTGAAATTTTTATTGAACCTTGGTTATTTTGTAATGTATTAATTAATTGTAAATTTAGCTGATTTTTATTATTAATTAATAATTGATCATTAGTTATTAATTAATAATTAATTAAACATCAATCAAACATAAACATCATTAAATTGATTTGTGCTGGTTTTCATTAACATATCCCATTCTGATTACCAAAAATTTATAATATAAGTACTTACGAGTGAATGCAGACTTTTTCTCCTGTGTGCTGGTAGTTTTCCCCTCCTTTTGTACATCCTGGAGATGGATGAATCACTAGCTGTTGCATCACAAACACCTTCAATAAGAGATTTCTTAACACCAAAATTAAACATAATCCCTTGTCTCTTATTCATATTAAAATTTAAATCTGCATCCTCTTACTTTTAAAAAATCACGGCACTATGCTTTCGAAACTTTCACCCTACAATACGAACTTGCAAAGAATGCATTCAGTATTACTAGATTTGAGAACCGGATACAGACTACCTTGATCTTCAATTTTAGTGGAAAAATTTTCTTTATACTTCCTTGCTGATTGGTCACTAACATTCGCAACACAGATGTTATTTCTTTCAATTTTTCCAAATGTTGAAACCTTTCAACATTTGGGAAAGGGAATACCGCTGTTTATAACCGGTCATAAAAATTGCCTGCAAGCGGATTATAACATCCTCTGTTCTCAAAACTGAAGGAAATGACATCTGTGTAGCAAATGTCAGTGACCAAGCGGCATATTTTTAAACATGGAAATATTGACGAATTAGCGTTAATTTTCACACATTGAAATCTTTCAACAATTGGGAAAGAGAATACCGCTGTTCATGACCGATCATAAAAATTGTCTGCAAGCCGATTACAACAATGGGCGGTGTATCCTTGGTTCTCAAAACTGAAAGAAATAAGATCTGTGTTGTAAATGTTAGTGACCAATCAGCAAGGAAGTATAAAGAAAATTTTTTCCACTAAAATTGAAGATCAAGGTAGTCTGTATCCGGTTCTCAAATCTAGTAATACTGAATACTTTCTTCGCAAATTTGTATTGTAGGGTGAAAGTTTCAAAACCGTAGTGCCGTGATTTTTTAAATTTAAGAGGGCTGCAGATTTAAATTTTAATATGAATAAGAGACAAAGGACTTTGTTTAATTTTGGTGTTTAGAAATCTCTTATTGAAGGTGCTTGTGATGCAACAGCTAGTGATTCATCCATCTCTAGCCTACAAAGTGATCTCCAGGATGTACAAAAGGAGGGAGAAACTACTAGTACACAGAAGAAAAATTCTGCATTCACTCGTAAGTACTTATAATAATACATGTATTATAAACTTTTGGTGATCAGAATGGGATATATCAATAAAAATTAGTACAAATTGATTTAATGATGTTTAATTAATTATTAATTAATAATAAAACATCAGCTAAATTAATTAATTAACACGTTACAAAATAACCAAGGGGTTCCGTGAAAATTTCAGGATTTGTGAAGTGTTCTGTCGTAGGAAAAGTATGGGAAATGCTGCCCTATGTTAAAAGTGTATCAGAAGGTATAGCCAAACTACTTGGCCTACCCCTTCTGTCTTATCAACAGTGTATCTACTTTTTTAGGCTCAGCTAAAGAAAATCTGCCTTTTAGCCCACCCTGAAGTGCATCAAATTCCTTGCTGGTGTGGATTATCGTATCTTGGTCAAACAGGTAGATCTGGAGAGCATGCATCACCACCAGACACCAAGTTCTTTGGAAAAAAATAAAGACTCTCCATAAAAGTAATAATCTCTTAGAACGTTTATATAAAGAGATTTGTGAGATCCTGCTACATCGACTGAACCTAATTGAAATGATGTATTTAAATTATCCCACTTATGGGATAATTTTTCACAAATTCCAGAATTAACTTTTAATTATATATATGTGTGTGTGTGTGTGTGTGTGTGTGTGTGTGTGTGTGTGTGTGTGTGTGTGTGTGTGTAATTAATTTTTTAACTTGGGGAAAGTTCTCCCATAAGGAGAACACTCACTGAGGAGACCTCAAAAAACGTTGAAACCGGTCTGGGTAGTGACCCCACCCATAATGTATTGCAGTATGCATCTTTTAGTGAGATGTGCTTTACATTATGGGAAAATACTAAGAATAGTGATCAGAGCTTTACCCACCTTTACAATGAGTTGCCTTGGTGTTGTACCATCTTTAGACTTGAACTATGTTTCAGGCGCAAACTTAATTGTTTGCATACTTGGAATTAGGAGTTAAATAACCAAGCTTATAAAATTACTTGGTAACCCAAATATATATATATATATAGCAATTTGTAGTATTAACTCGGTACTGGGATATACTGACCATAACTGAGACTAGAATAACAATTAAATTTATTCAAAACGCAACATGTTTCATCGGATTGTCCGACTTCTTCAGGCATGGGAACATAGAAAGCACGTAAACACTATAAGAAACATCGTTTCTTATAGTGTTTACTATAAGAAAGATGTTTACAAATACAAACAAGCTCACAACAATCTACAATTCCCAGGAGTGTACAAAATCACGTGTGACTGCGGGAAGCAATACTATGGCCAAACTGAAAATTCCATCCTCCTACGTCTAGAAGAACATCAGAAAGAGAGAGACATTGCCTACAAAAGAACTAGAGCAAGTGCCCTGTCAAGCCATGTACTGTTTTCAGTAAACACAAATGATGAAGGCCGTCAACATGAGATAAACTGGACAACAACCTCAAGCCTTCATATATGCCGTGACGAGGTGGACCGACACATAGTCGAGTCTAAGGAAATTGTTATCAACACTCATCACATAAATAATATCCTCAGCTAAAATCTACTGGACTTTCAGCTCTGCTATCCGATATTGGCACACGCGTGAAATCAGATGCACGCAACTATTTAACAATAGAACTTCAACACGGACTGTAGCTACAGTTCAAAGCTAACTGATTTTATAATAGTTGTATGATACGATGTTTCTTATAGTGTTTACTTGCTTTCTATGTTCCCATGCCTGAAGAAGTCGAACAATCTGATGAAACATGTTGTGTTTAGAATAAATTTAATTGTTATTCTAGTCTCGGTTATAGTCAGTATATATAAAATCTTTTTTTTTTTAATTATTCAGTCTTGTCAAAGTTATTTTTACTAGAACCTTAATGTAATTAAACCAAGATGCTCTACATCACGTATGTGCAGATTGTGTGTCATTGTTGAATATACCAGTTTCTGTTCTTGTTTAATTTGAAAGTTATACTGAAGATGCCCTTGATACCAGGGTGAAAATTGTATACTAATATATATATACAATTAGTATACAATTTAAATAAATAACTAATATGAACTAATATGAACTTAAATAACTACAATAAAATCCTTTCTTTTAGGGTTACACGGTGATCAGCACTCATATTTGTAGATTTAGGGACTCAAAAACACACGTGTTAAACAGATTATTTTATTAATTACAAATAAAATAAACTTGACGTTTAGACCTCTATATCGAGGTCATCATCAGAAGAATACAACTGTATGTAGAACCAAGCTACATGCTCATGCTTTCTATATCAGTAAGCTAAATCTACGCAGTTAATAAATCTTTTTTCTAGCCTGACCTCTAGTGATAAAAAAAAAATAAAAATAAATAAATAAAAATAAAAAAAAAAATTAAATAAATAAAATAAAAAAAAATAAAAAAATAAAATGAAATAAAAATAAAAAGTAAATAAATACAAAAAAAAAAAAAAAAAAAAATTAAGTTAGAGGCATTTCGGAAAAAATAGACAGAACACTTCGCAAATACAACATTAAAACCACCTTTAAACCCCCAAATAAGCTAAGACACCTACTCAGTACCTCTAAAGATCCTCTTCCACACCTAGCACACCCAGGGGTATACAAAATACACTGCACATGTAACATACCATACATAGGGGAAACAGGGCGAACTATCCCAATCAGACAAGACGAACACAAACGACACATTAAATACCTCCACTTCGGTAAAACAGGCCTTTCTGACCATGCACTCCAAACATACCATAGAATTGACTGGAAAAATACCAAGTCCCTACACCGCACCAAAACCTGGTTTGAGAGAAAATTTAAAGAGTCTTGTGAAATGCTCAAACACAACCCAAATCTCAACAAAAATGATGGCTTCACCATTTCAAGAATGTGGAGGACCCATCTACAACCTGTATAACATCCTAAACTAGCATTAGAAAAATTCCCACTACAAGAAGACAACCTGGTGACTTGGTGAAGTGTTTAGAACATTCAATAGCAACTGAAAGAAATCATTTTGTAACTATCCAGAATATTAATACATGAGGACTCTAACAGTTTATTGTAGTTGCATTTATCTATTTATGTGTATATATATATATATATATATATATTTTTTTTTTTTTTTTGTATTTATTTACTTTTTATTTTTATTTTATTTATTTATTTATTTTTTATTTTATTTATTTATTTATTTATTTTTTTTATTTTTATTTATTTATTTATTTATTTTTTTTCTTTTCTATCACTAGAGGTTAGGCTAGAAAAAAGATTTATTAACTGCGTAGATTTAGCTTACTGATATAGAAAGCATGAGCATGTAGCTTGGTTCTACATACAGTTGTATTCTTCTGATGATGACCTCGATATAGAGGTCGAAACGTCAAGTTTATTTTATTTGTAATTAATAAAATAATCTGTTTAACACGTGTGTTTTTGAGTCCCTAAATCTACAAATATGAGTACAATAAAATCCATTTTATGGTAGTTATTTATTTAAGATCATATTAGGGGATTCTGTATAGAGTGTTCTCTTTATAGAGAACTATAAAGCAGATTTTAGTTTTGATAAGCTTTAACATTGGATTCATATTTATGAATTTAGGGACACAAAACACACATGTTGAAAAGATTATTTTACTGATTAATAATAAAATAATAACGACGTTTCGACCCCTGTATTGAGGTCATCATCAGAAGGATACATGTGTATAAGAACCAAGCTACATGCTGTTGCACTCTATACTGGTAAATCACATCTACGTTGTTAACTAATCTTTTTTCTTAGCCTGCCCTCTAGTGATTAAAAAATAAAAAAAACTACAATAAACTCTGCTAAAGTCCTCATGTACTAGGATTCTTCTGGAATTATTCAGTTCATATTGTTATATTATGATTATCTTCTGTATTTGTAGAGTAAGATTGCTATTGAATGTTCAGGGGAAAAAAAAACACTTCACAAAGTCTTCTTGTATTGAGATTTTTCTTTGTGGTTGCTATGAAGGTTGCAGATGGGTCATCCACATTCTTGGAATGGTTAGACCATCATTTTTATTTAGATTCGGATCATGTTTGAGCATTTCACATGCTTCCATGAATTTCTGCTCGAACCAGGTTTTGGTGCGGTGTAGGGACTTGGTACCTTTCCAGTCAATTCTGTGGTGTTTGGAGTGTGTGGTCAGAAAGGCCGGTTTTTCCAAAATGGAGGTATTTTATGTGTTGTTTGTGTTCATCCTTCCTGATTGGGATGGTTCGCCCTGTTTCCCCTACATTATTTATGCTACAGGTGCATTGTATTTTGTAAACCCCTGGCTGGGCTAGGTGTGGCAGAGGATCGTTGGAAGAACTGAGTAGGTGTCTTAATTTTCTCGGGGGTTTAAAGGTGATTTTGATGTTGTATTTGTGTAGTGTTCTGTCTATTTTTTCGGAAATGCCTCTAACATATGGTATAGCAGTAGCATTCTTGAAATCTTTTTTGTTATTACTGGTATCTTTGTGGAGGATCTTGTGAATGGTTTTTATACTGTATCCATTTTTTATAAAGGTATGTTTGATCGTCTCATATTCATGATTAAGAGTTTGTTCATTTGAACAAATAGTTTGAGCGCTGTGTTTAAGGGTGCTTATGACCCTAGTTTTTGTGTTGGGTGGTGATAAGAAGTTTTGTGTATGTACTGGCCTGTGTGTGTAGGTTTGCGGTAAACTGAGAAGGAGAGACAGATTAAAGTTCTACTAAAAATAACTTTGACAAGACATGAAGGAAGACGTGTGACAAGTGTGTCTAGGAACAGAAGAGAGTTGTTTTTTTTTTCTATTTCAATGGTGAATTGAATGCGTTTGTGTTGTTTGTTCAGGTGGCTAAGGAATGTATTTAGTGCTTTGCGGCCATGGAGCCAAATGACGAAAATATCGTCCCGTATCTGAGCCAGATTTTGGGTTTTAGGCAAGCCGACTCTAGAGCTCATTGCTCAAAGTCTTCCATATAAAAGTTCGCTATTGGGGGGGAAAGTGGCGAGCCCATGGCTGTACCCTTTTTTTGAAGGTAAAAATTGTTTTGCCACACGAAATATCCGGAACGGAGTACAGGGGCCAAGAGGACCGTGATGTTATGTGGAAATATGTTCTTTAAGAGCAAGATAGTATCATTGATTGGGACATTGGTGAAAAGGGAAGTTATGTCAAAGCTGACTAATAGATCTTGGTCGTTGAGTGTAACGTTTTTAATTTTGTTTATGAAATGTTGCATATTTTTTATGTAGGAAGGGAAATGACCAACCAATTCATTGAGTGTGGCCGCTAATTTTTTGGCTAAGTGGTAATTTGGGCTGTTGATTCCTTCCACAATTGGACGTAATGGTGTGTCTGTTTTGTGTACTTTTGGCAGGCCGTAAAATCTGGGCGTGCAGGCACACTGCGGTATTAATTTTTTAATTATTTGTTCCGGCCACGTGTTAACTGATTTAAGTAGTTCGGTAGTTTTCTTTTTGTTGCGTTGCATGGGGTTGTAATTTACCATTTGGTAGGTGTTGTGGTCCGATACCAAATGGTTCGTTTTTTCTATGTAGGTTGTCCTATTTAAAACAATAGTGACATTCCCTTCATCTGCTTTTGTGATAATGTCACGGTTATTATTATTATTTTTTTTTAGTGATTTGAGGGCAGTTTTTCAGCTTTGTTTAGGTTGCTGCTTAATTTTTTGGTTGAATTTAGTAAACAGGCAGTTTCCCATCCATATTTTGTCAGCTAAATTGGCGGGGAGAGATCTTAAACCTCTCTAGATATGATAGATTATATCTAGTTTATTTACTGACCTCGGAGCAATGGCGTAATTTAAACGTTTCTCTAGTAGCGAGAGTTCACCTTGGGTGAGGTTGTAATCCGATTGGTTGATAACCAGACAGTGGTCCGATGGTAGCTGGTTGCTCCTAACTGCATTTGTGGGTGATTGGCTGCTCCTTTTGTTATGGCGTCATAATTGTCTTGTGTTTTCCTGTAGTTTTAATGCTTGAAACTTTGTTATTAATTGTTCTTTGTTTTTGAGTAATAGATGCTTGGCTGAGTTGTCTGTGATCTTGTCCAGAATATCCCAAATTTCTGGATTAACGTAACTGGATAGCTCAAATTTTAGTGTAACACTTTGGCTTGGGTAAATGCTAAGTTCTTTCATGCCTCGTGGATCTGTTCTCTTAGCAACGCTTTTTCTAGCCTGGCATAGATACAGAGCGCTTTAGCTGAAGTAAATTTCTTCTTTAGTTTAATGCAGTTGGGTATTAAGTTGCTGTCTCTACATCGTTTCAAAAAGGCTAGTCTATTGATTAACATGGAACTGTATCTTTCGTTTACCGTAGAGGCTGCACTGCTTGTGGGTCACATCTCCATGGATTATGATGACTCTTTCTTTTAAGATTACACGGTGATCAGCATTCATATTTATAAATTTAGGGACACAAAACACACATGTTGAAAAGATTATTATACTGATTAATAATAAAATAATAACTTGACGTTTCGACCCCTGTATTGAGGTCATCATCAGAAGGATACATGTGTATAAGAACCAAGCTACATGCTGTTGCACTCTATACAGGTAAATTACATCTACATTGTTAACTAATCTTTTTTCTTAGCCTGCCCTCTAGTGATTTACAAAAAAAAAAAAACTACAATAAATTCTGCTAAAGTCCTCACGTACTAGGATTCTTCTGGAATTATACAGTTCAAAGTTTTCAAAGTTAATAAAGTTTCAAGCATTAAAACTACAGGAAAGCACAAGACAATTATGACGCCATAACAAAAGGAGCAGCCAATCACCCACAAATGCAGTTAGGAGCAACCAGCTACCATCGGACCACTGTCTGGTTATCAACCAATCGGATTACAACCTCACCCAAGGTGAACTCTCGCTACTAGAGAAACGTTTAAATTACGCCATTGCTCCGAGGTCAGTAAATAAACTAGATATAATCTATCATATCTAGAGAGGTTTAAGATCTCTCCCCGCCAATTTAGCTGACAAAATATGGATGGGAAACTGCCTGTTTACTAAATTCAACCAAAAAATTAAGCAGCAACCTAAACAAAGCTGAAAAACGGACCCTCAAATCCCTAAAAAAAAATAATGAAATAACTATGACATTATCACAAAAGCAGATAAAGGGAATGCCACTGTTGTTTTAAATCGGACAACCTACATAGAAAAAATGAACCATTTGGTATCGGACCACAACACCTACCAAATGGTAAATTACAACGCAGTGCAACAAAAAGAAAACTACTGAACTACTTAAATCAGTTAACACATGGCCGGAAGAAATAATTAAAAAAATTAATACTGCAGTGTGCCTGCATGTCCAGATTTTATGGCCTGCCAAAAGTACACAAAACAGACAAGAATTGTGGAAGGAATCGACAGCCCGAATTACCACTTAGCCAAAAAATTAGTGGCCACACTCAAGGAATTGGTTGGTCATTTCCCTTCCTACATAAAAAATACACAACATTTCATAAACAAAATTAAAAACATTACACTAAATGACCAAGATCTATTAGTCAGCTTTGACATAATTTCCCTTTTCACCAATGTCCCAATCAATGATACTATCTTGCTCTTACAGAACATATTTCCACACGACATCACGGTCCTCTTTGCCTCTGTACTCTGTTCCGGATATTTCATGTGGCAAAACAATTTTTACCTTCAAAAAGAGGGTACAGCCATGGGCTCGCCACTTTCCCCCCCCAATAGCGAACTTTTATATGGAAGACTTTGAGCAATGAGCTCTAGAGTCGGCTTGCCTAAAACCCAAAATTTGGCTCAGATATGTCGATGATATTTTCGCCATTTGGCTCCACAGCCGCGAAACACTAAATACATTACTTAGCCACCTGAACAAACAACACAATTCACCATTGAAATAGAAAAAAAACACCTCTCTTCCATTCCTGGACACACTTGTCACACGTCTTCCTTCAGGCTGTCTCTCCTTCTCAGTTTACCGCAAACCTACACACACACAGGCCAGTACCTACACAAAACTTCTTATCACCACAACACAAAATCTAGGGTCATAAGCACCCTTAAACACAGCGCTCAAACTATTTGTTCAAATGAAAAAGCTCTTAACCATGAATATGAAACCATCAAACATACCTTTATAAAAAAATGGATACAGTAATACAGTATAAAAACCATTCACAAGATCCTCCACAAAGACACCACTAATAACAAAAAAGATTTCAAGAATGCTATTGCTATACCACATGTTAGAGGCATTTCCGAAAAAATAGACAGAACACTACACAAATACAACATGAAAACCACCTTGAAACCCCCGAGAAAATTAAGACACCTACTCAGTTCTTCCAAGGATCCTCTGTCACACCTAGCCTAGCCAGGGGTTTACAAAATACATGCACTTGTAGCATACCATATGTAGGGAAAACAGGTGAACCATCCCAATCAGGAAGGATGAACACAAACGAAACATAAAATACCTCCATTTTGGAAAAACCGGCCTTTCTGACCACACACTCCAAACATACCACAGAATTGATTGGAAAGGTACCAAGTCCCCACACTGCACCAAAATCTGGTTCGAGCAGAAATTCATGGAAGCACTTTGTAAATGCTCAAACATGATCCGAATCTGAATAAAAATGATGGTCTAACCATTCCAAGAATGTGGATGACCCATCTGCAACCTTCATAGCAACCACAAAGAAAAATCTCAATACAAGAAGACTTTGTGAAGTGTTTTTTTTCCTCTTAACATTCAATAGCAATCTTACTGTACAAATACAGAAGATAATCATAATATAACAATATGAACTGTATAATTAGAGAAGAATCCTAGTACGTGAGGACTTTAGCAGAGTTTATTGTAGTGTTTTTTTTTTTTTTTTAATCACTAGAGGGCAGGCCAAGAAAAAAGATTAGTTAACAACGTAGATGTAATTTACCTGTATAGAGTGCAACAGCATGTATCTTGGTTCGTATACACATGTATCCTTCTGACGATGACCTCAATATAGTAGTCGAAACGTCAAGTTGTTATTTTATTAGTAATTAGTAAAATAATCTTTTCAACATGTGTGTTTTGTGTCTCTAAATTCATAAATATGAATGCTGATCACCGTGTAACCTTAAAAGAAAGATTTAACATTGGATGTTGAGACCTCGGGTGTTGGTAAAGTCAGTGTAGTTTTTTTTAACACTGAGTTTTGATTGTTGAGTTATTTTTGAGTATTTTTTTTGTTGTTTTTTTGCAATTTTTTGATTGAATTTTTTGTAATTTTTGTGATAGTTTTTTTTTTATTTAAATGTGGTGACTACAATTTTTTACAGTGCCTTCTTTTAAGAAAGATTTGCTTAAATATTATAATTATATAAGAACTTCATCGAGGTTTTGTTGCTGGTTTAACAATAAGTATGGATTATATTATTCATGCAGAGTATTTCATTTTGTTTAGCAGTTCAGATTAAATTTTATGTGTTTAACAGATATTACTGCATTTCATAACGATTGATTTTAATGTAATTAATTTATTGGTAGGCCTGGGTCCTCATAGTCTTGCAACCAATATTACTTTACTAAGAGCTACTGAGGTTGACGAAATATTTGAAGGAAAAGATGAAAAGTATAAGGCTGTTTCTATTAGCACAGAGCCGCCAATATCAAGGTAAATTTTGTTTGTTCATTTTTAAGCAAGGAATAAAAGGAAAGTTTTAGTTATCGGTAGTTCCAAAGAAAGGTTTGTGTGTTTACACAGGGCACTGATATTTATTTGCCATCTAATGACATTCACACTTACTTGGAATTCAAATCCATACCATGATAGTTGAAGAGCAAATGTGCTATCTACTCTAACATCCAAACCATTTGGTCATCATCATACGTAGCAAGGATTTAGGCCTAGCATGGCCTGTTCCAGCCTTAGAAGTCATCGGTGACTTGTTTAAGAGGACATCCTGGTTTTCTTTTTCCTAAAGTTTTCTAAGTCAACCAAATGGTTGACTTAGAAAATAATATAAAGATATCAGTTTAAAATTAACTGATATCTTTATATTATGACATCTGAAGAAACTGCAGAAGCTATCCGGATACTTGTTCTACCCACTCTTTAACATGGAAGCCAGGAGCATAGTACTTCACTATGCTCCTGGCTTTCATGTGATTAAAGATGCTGCTTTCCTCTGCTCTTAAATGTTGATAAATTGATAATTCCAACCTAACCAACCTTACCAGCATTCTTTTTTTGGAAACATCATGGTGTAGGCAACATGAATGCCATCCAAATGAGGGCTGACAGTTCTCATACCATAACACTGCTGTTTGCCACACTTACCAGATGAAGTAATTTACTTTGATCTAAACAACATTTTCTGCAGGTGTGGATCTAGACACATCCATCTGAAAAGTGTATATTTGTTATTTATTACTTCATACCATGGTTCTCTGCTGGAGAAGTGTGGAAGTAACCTGTCATGATATGGAGAACAGTGGCGTGAAGTAACATGTATGCTATGAAGAACTTTTATAACACTATCCAATTATGGCAAATTAACTTACACTAGGTAAATCTAAGATGATGTCTGGTTTCAATGGTAGGATGAATGTCCTACCATTGAAACCAGACATCTTAACTTCATGCAGTAGAACTGCATGAAGTTAAGACTCATTGTAGGACATCCCAACTGTCCCACACATATTTCATCAAACCATTCCTGAAACTCATCACTCTTTTTACACTCACCACACTCTTAATGCATTCTACTCACCAATTACTCCCTACATTCTATGAAAAATCATTACTCCCTACATTCTATGAAAAATCTCTTTCATATTACTTGGTTACAAACTTTTATTGGAAAGTGGAATACATAGTATTCTACTTTCCAATAAAGTAGAAAGTAGAATACATAATGTACCCAAGTTAAAAAACTTTCCACATCTTATATTTTATAAGATGTGAGATTTTATATTTATAAGGTCAAAGCACCTTGTGGCAACTTGTTTTGGTAAAATACATATGAACTGTGCATTACTTCATCCTTAGCATTTTCAGGTCTGGCTCCCACTGAACGAGACCTCAATAAAGGTCAAAACTGGTATGGGTAGTGACTATTGCCTTTAATGTTTAGCTTCATACATCTCCTCTGCTCTTAAATGTTGATAAATTGATAATTTCAACCCAACATTAGCATCATACATCTCCGCAAGGGGATGTGCTTTACGTTAAGGGGAAAATACTAAAAAAAGTGATCAGAACTTTATCCACCTTTACCACGAGTTGCCTCGACTGGCACCACAATGAGTTGCCTTGGACTTGCACTACTTGCAGGTGCAAACTTGACTTTCTTGTCTGTTTGCTTACTTGGGAAATAGGATTAAAACCAAGTTTATATAAAATTACTTGGTATCTTGAATACATTTTATTGGTGATCACTTCCAATGAAAATTGGAAGTGATCACCATTTCGTTTTGAGCAGGATAAAATTGAATTTCATATTGAAAAGGCATAAGCTGTATATAAGCAGTGGTCAAACCAATTTTAACTTCTGTATCCAAGAGCTGTGTTAGAAATAAAACACTTGATCAAAGACTGGAGACCACAGATGCCAAAGTTTTGAGAAAGATTGGTGGGGTGAGCAGATGGCATCAATGGTAGTATCATATTAAAAATGAGGATCTTAGGAAGGAACTTGGCATTGTTAGTTTTCAAGAATGTGTTATAATAAATTTAGTTTAATCTTTTATCCAAGTGTGTGCAAACAAAGTTTGCGCCTGAAAGTATCTTCAGGACTGGGGTAAAGTGGTACAACACTGGGCAACTCCTTGTGAAGGTGGAGCAAGCTACCAAAACTCCTATCTCAGTATCTCCCATAATGCACAACATATCTCCTTGCGGATATGTATAATGTTATGCATTAAGGGAAGGGCCACTACCCAGACTAGTTTCGACCTTTATTGAGGTCTCTTCAGTGGGAGCCAGGCCCAAATGGAGATACCAAGGCAGAAGCATTAGCAAGGTCATCTCCTCCTATAGGAGCTGCCAAACGGTGTGCCACCTTTTTATTAAATTACTCTGGATTTAGAGAAAGATGTTGAAAGTTTATTTTTCACTTGGTCAGACTATAATAAATTTAGTTTAATCCTTTATCCAAGTGTGTGCAAACAAAGTTTGCGCCTGGAAGTCTTTACCGCACTCCTGAAGATACTTTCAGGCGCAAACTTTGTTTGCACACACTTGGATAAAGGATTAAAACTAAATTTATTATAGTCTGACCAAGTGAAAAATAAACTTTCAACAAGAATGTGTTAGCAGAGCTAATCTCCAGTGTTATGGTTATCTAAACAGAATGGGAGAGGAATGATTAGCAAAACCATTTCTTTGCTTGGTTAAGACCCAGAGGTACATCAAGACATAGGTGGTTTAATAGTAAAAAGTGCCTTAGATGATAGAAACATATGATCTAGTAATATTGTAGTCATGACAGATAACAGATGAATTTTGAGGAAAATTGTCGATGGGAAATTATTAATGATGTAACTTTTTCAGGTAGTAATATCATAATATCCTGTACACTCCTGAGGGTAGATGTCAGCAATTTGATGCCATGAAGGGTATCTCTATGGAGTCAGAAGATTCAACCTTTCATGACATACTCCACCTTTACTGTGAGTTGCCCCTGTCATGAAAGGTTTGCTTACACTTGGATCTGCCGACACTTTTATAGTTTCTATATTCGGCATGAAACTTTTGTAGTTTCTCTATTCAGTTTTGAAATAATGTTGGATTCTTTCCTTATCTCTTCAACATCTCTGGTTTCAGTCATCCTGTTGTTTATCATTGTTACTGCTTTTGCTGAGAATTCCTTTATGATTCCTCTTTTAGTTTTAGTCATGGAAAACTTTTAGGCTGTTTTGTTGGTATGCATCTTTGCAATTTTTAGCTTTTTCTTCTAGCCATTTTTCTTTGGCTTTTTTGCACAGGTTATTGTAACGTCTCTGTATTTTTGTTTCCTTATTAGAGTACGTATTTAAGTATGATCCAAATTGATCCAGTCTTCTCTATATCCTTCTACCTAAATTTTATATCTTTCTCCTTAATATATAACCCAGGTTGACCCCCCCTAGGGATATTTTCTCTTCAGAAACTGGCAAATTTATATTTTAACTGCGCCAGCCAGCTTCCTATAACAAGAATATAATTCAGGCTCAGGGAAATATTCCTAGGTTTTAGGCATATACGTTAATCTAAATTCACACGCGAATATATAGGTCTTGGTTCCTTGCTTTCATGACCTAAGATCTAATCTCTATTATATAATTTTCTAAACTCTTTCCCGCTATTTGGTTCGAATTTATAAGTGGTAGGTTGACACCTCGAATTCAGGCAAGACTCAGATTCAAATAACAAAACATGTTTATTAATACTAAAAGACAGGTACATTAAATCTTGTATCAAGTTATCAAAACTTCTGAATTTCTAGCTAAGTTAATGTCTTATGCTTATCTATACAAACTGTTCAATACTAATCTGACTTTCTCACATAAACTGACATGCAAAATCATATAATACAATGGATAATTTAAACAATGTTACACTCAAGTCAAGTTCCTTCATTCACATTTACTTTAAATAGATATTTCTCAAATCATTTCTCTCTTAGTTAAGTTTACTCAATTAACAAAGGGTTTTCACTATTTCAATTATATACACGTTAGAGATTTATGATATACAATTTTTTGACTAATAGAATTGGCTGTATTAATTATTCTATCCCAGTGGTTCTCAAATCCCTTGAAGATTTCCAGGTGTGCTCTGTGGTATTCCAGAGAAATATGTGTCCAGATATAAAAATAAATATAGTTACTCTATTATACCTTTTCATTACGAATATACCGCTCTTTTTATCAACACATCATTATCATGTTAAGTAACAGTGGTTTTTCTTGCAAAGAGAACAAGAATATGGTTTATTCTTGTTGTGTATATTACTTATTTTAAAAGTGTTGGAAGTGGATGTTATGTGCATATTGCTTATTTTCAGATAAATACACCCAAATAAAATGGATAGATTTCTCAAAAAGAAGCGTGATATTGAAGAATCCGATTCTGGAAGTGAGTGAAAGTTAAGTGCAAGTAAGAAAGCAAAATCGCGGCCTACTCGCAAATATAATGAAAGTTATTTAAGCTTTGGTACTTGGACCGGAAGTGAAGATCATCCTTTGCTGCTATGTTTAGTATGTGGATGTAAAATGGCAAATGAATTATTGCTTCCCAGTAAATTGAGTAAACATTTTAAAACTATACACTCGAATTTACAAGATAAATCTGTAATTTTTTTCAAGAGATAGTCTGAACAGCAAACAAAAGCGGCAAATTCTTTTAAAAGTATAATGATTTCTGATAAAACTCAAATCGCTTCTTATCAAGTCTCAGAACTGATAGCAAAAAATACGAAAGATCATACTTTAGGTGAGTCACTTATTTTGTCTGCATGCAAAAAAATGGTCATGGCAATGCTAGGAAATGAAGCAGCAATGAAAATAAGCAAGATTCCTCTATCCAACGATACAGTTCACAGGCGTATTATAGAAATGTCTTCTGATATCGAGAAAAATGTATGCAGTAATAAACTTCAGTATTCAAATTTTGCATTGTAAGTTGATGAGTCAACAGACATTACCAACAAGGCGCAACTCTTAGCATTCGTCCGTCTTATTAATGAAGATCAAATAGTAAATCAGTTTATTTTTTGCAAAGAATTAAGTGTGTCTACAAAAGGTGAGGACGTTTTTAACATTTTGAATAGCTATCTTGATAAATGGCGGTTAACATGGAAGTCGTGTGTAGGCATTTGTACAGATGGAGCCCCTTCCATGGTAGGCTGTGTTAAGGGCCTTACATCTTTTGTAAAAAGACAAAATGAGAATGTTATCGTAACTCACTGCTTTCTTCATAGGGAGGCCTTGATGGCAAAAACATTGGGAGAAAAATTGAGAGAAGTTTTAGATCAAGTTGTTCAGATGGTAAACTTTATTAAAACAATACCTGTCAAATTACGTTTATTCGAAAAGCTTTGTATCGATATGGATTTACAACACAGATGGCTGCTTTTACACACTGAGGTGAGGTGGCTGTCAAGGGGGGAAAGTACTTACCCGTGTACACGAGCTACGACAAGAACTTCTTTCGTTTTTTGAAGAGATGAAACAATTGCATTTTTGTAACCTGTTTCAGTGCGAATTTTGGATTGCCAGGTTACAGCATTTGGCCGATATATTTCAGCAGCTCAATATTTTGAATACTAGCATGCAAGGGAAAGAAGAAAATATTCTCACATCCACTGACAAAATGAAAGCGTTTCAGAGAAAACTAAAAATTTGGAAAAGGAAAGCTGTTGAAGGTAATTTGGAAATGTTTCCAATAATAGTTGAACATTTAACAAGTTTAGAAGAAAAATTGAGTTCTTATTTTCCATCACTTAACACTGAACAGTACAATTGGATTTGAAACCCATTTATGGAAACTTCAAGTGATTTTGGTTTAACATTAACAGAAGAAGAAGAACTGGCAGCTATATCCACTGATTGTGGATTGACGATTAAACATAACGAATTGTCTCTTGAAGCCTTTTGGATTTCTATAAAAGAAGAATCTGTGTCAATATCTAAAAAAGTTTTGAACATTTTACTACAATTTACAACATCATATTTATGTGAATTAGGATTTTCTACCCAGACCACAATTAAGTGTAAAAAGAGAGGAACTCTTCAATGTATTGACGAGGAAATAAGAGTTTGCCTTTCAAATATATACCCAAACATTGAAGCAATTGCTTGGACACATCAGGCTCATGTTTCTCATAAACACAAGAATGAATAAACTTAAGGTATGTTTCATTTTATTTTTTTTTATCGCATTATTTTTTTTCTGGCTAATATTTGGCTTAATTATTATAACATATTTCTCAGAAATTTGTATATAGTGCATCTACAATTATTTGTAGGATTTTAAATGCGCCCCGACTTCAAAAAGTTTGAGAACCACTGCTCTATCCTATCAAAGTTCTCTAAAATGTCCTCAGTCTTGCTTTATCAAGACACAAATTCTACCTTCAAAGAATCTCAAGATATAAAACAAAAGAATATTTACTTTACCAAGTCCCTCCGAAGGACTATTAGCTGCCACATGTTGCTCGGGTCATCCTTCGTCTTGTGACTGAGTTGTTCCGTTCTCTGCTACCGGACACAAATCAAGAAATGGCTGTTGCTACGAGCTTTCTCCACTCACTCGGGTGGGTCATTCAGCGTTTGGCACCATTCTGCATGAGCTGTTGATTCTCGTACGGATCTCCACGGAATACCTCTCAGCACGGGTCATGAATATGGCCTGCTGTTGTCGACATAGCACCCTTGGCTTGTCCTATCTCTGATCACTCGTCGAGAGTCCTCGATCTCTAAAATCTCTGAAGAAAACAGGAAAAAATCCTAAAGCTTGGCACGTATTGCTTTAAATATTCTTTCTCAGTGCCCTCTTTTTCTGTATTGTTTTTTTGCACGATCCATAGCTTACAACGTCCTTAGGTTGATCCCCCTTGCTTTCCCTCATTGCTATTAGGTGTTGTTTTCGAGGAAAAGCGCTTACATCAGCCTTCCCCGTAAGCTACAGCCTTCGGCGTTACAACAGGTACTTGCGGCTTAGACGTGACCGTTGATCCTATTATCATTTCTTACCTAGTGACTTACGATTTTATGATAGTTTGATAATACATAAATTAAGCCATTATTCCTTTACATGAAATGCTAATCTGATGTTATTCTTGATTTTTAGCTTTCCGTTTTACAGTAAATAAATTCCAATATATTACTCATACTGATACATACTTTCATATACAACAACTTAGGTGTTTCTCACCTTCCACTGGTAAGCAGGTATTATGCAAATTTCTTTGTAATTTTGTAAAGCTTACATATTAGATCCTGAATGAGTAACTTGTCAAGAAGTTCTCCATTCAGTATCTAACATTATCAACTTTATTTTTTAGTGCTCTGTATTTTTCTCTATTCTCTTCGTTTGTTTTGTTGGTTTACAAGTATCTTGGCCTCTCTTTTTTCTTCTATTGTGGTTAGGATTTCTTGGGTTATCCACTGATTGTTTATTTTGGGTTTGTTACCTAGGATATCTTTTGCGATTGATAACACTGTTTCTTTTCATTCTTCCCAGTATTTTCCACTGTTCTGCAAGATGGAGGGGTTTTAATCTCAAGCACATCTGTTCTAAAAATTGATTTTTGATTGAACTGTCTTTTAGTTTTGATAGATTGAATCTTTCTTCTTCACTGATATTATTTTTCCTGTTAAATTTTATTTTCACTTTGGCAGTTAATATTTCATGGTCAGTATCAAAATTGAAGCTTCTTAATGCTCGAACATTATTTACTGATCTTTTCCATTGTTTCTTTATGATGATATAATCTATGCAGTTCTTTATATTACCATCTGGGGATGTCCATGTATATTTATTATTAGGACATTGATAAAACAATGTTTGCAATCATTAGGTCATTTGCTTTAGAGAAGTGTAGTAGTTGTCTCCTCTGTCATTAAGCTCTCCATATCCAAATTGTCCCATCGCATCTTTTTTGTCTACTACAAACTGCCCTGTTTTAGCATTACTCTCAAGAGTTCTCTGTTTTTTGATCTATCTATTTCCTGTTGTACTTCCTCGTAGAAATTTCTATTTCTTCCTCTAGATCAGCGATTTTCAACCACTGTGCCGCGAGATTTATGAAAACAAATTAATTGAAAAAATAATGTCTTAATTTGCACATTTATTTATTAGTGTCTGGTCTTCCATCTTCTTGTGTGTCTAAATCAATCAAAATTATGCATATTTTTTGCCAGATCATCAAAAAAATCAAAAGAATATATTTTTAGTGTGCCGCAGTATTTTAATAATTAGTCTAGGTGTTACAAAAAAGGTTGAAAATCACTGCTCTAGTTGGTTACTGTCTAGTGCATATATTTGCATTATTTTAATTATTTGACCTATTTCTTTTGCTTGAAATTTGGCTGTGATTATTCTGGGAGACACTGGATTTATTTCAATTACTGAGTGTATAAGTTTCTTCTCAATTAATAATGCAACTCCTTCTCTGTGTATGTTATCTTTTCTTCCTGAGAAGTATAGTCTTCCTTCTGGTAAATCCATAAATCCTTCTCCTCACCAATGTGTCTCTGATAGACCTAAAATGTTCCATTTCAATCTTTTTAAATTTTCTTGAACTAATTGCAGTTTTCCAGGTTGATAAAATCACCTTATGTTGAGGGTGGCAACATACTACATGTCTTTTGCTGACCACGTCGCTGGTTTCTCACCTACTCTATGTGGTCTTCGAGTAGGCACATAAGCTATCCCGTACGCAGTAGCATTTTCTATGTTTGTAGATTTCCTCTGGTTCATGGAAGTTACTGGCATGGGTAATGTAGCTGGCTTGCCATGTCTCTGCCACATCCTTTGGTCCACAGCTCTTTATTCTTTATTTAGAGAATAAAGAATAAAGACCACACTCTTATCAGGAGGCCACCTTCCTGATAAGAGTGTGGTCTCCCCCACTCAAATGCTCCTGTGCACATTGAATTATTGCCAACAGTTGAAATTTTCTAAAAACACTGCTGGTTTTCTTTTCTTTCCTGATACTCTGTGTGTTTTTAATTGATTTATCAGCTCTTGTTGGATCAGGTCCTGATCTCGGCTGTATGGGCGCTGTTAGGAATGAAATGGTCATCATCATCATAAAATTCCTGCCATGTACCCTCAAGGGGTGTGCAGGATATGATAGTACTACATGAAAAATTTACATCATTACTTACTTCCCATCTACAATTTTCCTCCAAATCAGTCTGTTACTTGTCAAGACTCCAACATTATCAGATCTTACATTTCTATCGTCTAAGGCACTTTGTACCGTATCAATCCACCTATATCTTGGTCTTCTTCTGGGTTGTTTTCCTGCCAACCTGGCAGAGAACACTTGTTTTGCTAATCTTTCCTTGCCCATTCTGTTTAAGTGACCATACCACCTGAGATTAGTTCTGCCAATGCATTCTTGGATGCTGACAATATCAAGTTCTTTCCTAATATCCTTCTTTTTAATATGATATTGCCATTGATGCCATCTGTTCAGCCTCTAATCTTTCTCAGGACTCTCATGACAAAACTGGTTTGAACACTGTCTTGTATACAGCTAATTTAGTGTTCCGACTAATTTCTCTCTTATTCCATATGAATTTATTCAGTTGACCTACTATACCAGCTTTGTTGATTCTGTTGTCTATTTCCATATTTAATTTAAAATCTTCACTAAAAATCATGCCTAAGTAGCTGAAAGGTTTGTCCTTGTCTGACACCAGATTTAACATTAAACCATCTTCCTGTACTTCCTTCAATTCTAACTGCTGACTTATCGGTGCCATGTCTCCCTTGATATGTAATGCCCCATTGACACCATATAACTGTAGCGTATTGAATAGCTTCTCTCTTTGCACCTTGTCATATGCCTTTTCCAAATCAACAAAACTTAAATACACATCTTTGTTATATTCCCATGATTTCTTCACTATTTGTCGTAAAGTGAAGATCTGATCCTGACAGCCTCTATTTGACCTGGATCCAGCTTGTTCTTCACCAAGCTTTTCCTCCACAACTCTTCTCAACCGTTTATCAAGTATACTTGCATAAATCTTACCAGGAACACTCAGTAAGGAAATACTTCTGTAATTCTAACATTCAGTTTTATTTCCCTTTTTATATATGGGTACTATGAGAGCTATACTCCAATCATCGGGAATTCATCCCTCTGTCCAGACATTCTGAACTATGCAGTGCAGCCACTGTAAGACTTTTATACCAGAATACTTTAACATTTCTGGTCGAATATCATCTACTCCTGCTGCCTTTCCACATTTTAAGCCTTTGATGGCCTTTTCTACTTCCAGTATGGATATGTATTCCTGACTGCTTGCCTGGTCAGTGTTTTTTTACCACTGTGCTGTCCTCACTGCTTGTTTCATTTAGCAGTTTTTCAAAGTAATTACTCCATACTTCATGATATCTTTTTTTCCCGTTTTCATGTCACCTTTATAATCTCTAACTCCTTTTACAGCACTCTTTCCTCTATTCCTAAGCTTCTTCAACAACCTCCAGAATATATTGCCACCTTCTTGATATTTATTTTTTGTGTTCTTGCCAAAGTCCTCCCATGATTTTTGTTTAGCTAGTTTTACACACTGTTTAGCTTTCTTACATTTGTCTCTGTATTCTCTAAGAGCACAAGCTGACTTATTTGCCAGGAACTTTTGATATGCTTTCTTCTTTTCCTTCACTGCCTCTTTAACTTCCTGTGTCCACCACAGGAAGTTAAAGAGGCATTTTTCTATCCTTGCAGACAACTTCACCACGTGTCTCTCTAGCTGAATCAATCAGGGTTATCTTCAAGGCTTGCCACTGAATCTCCAAGGTTTGATTCCTGTTCTCAAACTCTTTCAATTTTCTTCAATAATCTTTGTGTATTTTAGTCTACAGTTCACATCTGAGAGCTGCTCAACTTTTATTCGCTTTAAAACCTCCTTACATGTCATTCTTTTCAATATGAAATTTAATTTTATCCTGCTCAAGACTAAATAGTGATCACTTCCAGTTTCAAATCCTCTGTACACTCTGATGTCCTGCACCATGGAGAAAACATCACTATCAACAATAACATAGTTGGTGAGACTTTTCTTATTCCTTGCCTCTTCTCTCCATGTGAATTTGTGCACATTTTTATGTTAGAACATGGTGTTAGAAATAGCCAGTCCATGACCTGAGCAGAAATCCAACAAATATTTGCCATTATTATTAGCTTTGCTCTTTTCTCCAAATTTTCCAAAATATTTTTGTATGTCTGACAATCATTTCCTACTCTGCTATTTAGATCCTCAGCAAGGACCAACTTTTCCTTTTTCATTGTGTCAGTTGCTTTTTCTAAAGCATCAAAAAATTCCTCCCTTCTAACTTAGTAGAACCTTCTGTGGGACCATAGGCACAAATAAGTCTCATTGTCCAGTTCCGCATTCTCATATTTGCCCACATCACTCTACTTGAAACTGCCTGCCATTCAAGAAGATTAGCCTCGTATTTAGTGTTGAATACTATTGTTACATCCTGAATGAAGAACTTTTAAAAAGAAACAATTCATTCAGCATTTAACAAGTCAGAAAAATCAGCTGAGAGAAAAAACTTGTACTTGAGCAGAAGAAATAAAGTACTAACTGTAAATAGAATTACCTCCTTTTAGTAGGAATGAAATGGTTGACCTTCCTATTTACAAACAGATGGTAAAGTGATGATTGGCTGAAGCAGTTGCTTTACAGCATCTAGCAGAAACTCGAAATTATGTGAGATAAACTCAAAGCCCCACATTAATGTGACAACAGTAAATTTCATTACAACAACAACAACAAAAAAAACACTGTGCATTCAGGACTTCTAAAAGTTTTTTGTTTAGAGGATTAGTAGAGAGAGTCACACAGATATTCCCTTTAATTTTTTTTTTATAATACAATCGTTTATAATAATACAATTTTTATTTTATTATATTATTAACGATTATTATTAACGATTGTATTATTTTAATAATACAATCGTTTACAATACTTGCCTCTGCAAGTATTGTAAACGAATCATTTGGGGTTTGTTGTATTCTGTTATTCAGATTTAAATAGTACTTATTAGGCCTTTTTTTGTGTGTAGTAATTAAAAAAAAAAAAAGGCAACATGCAAAGTGAAATTAGAAGTGACGATCATTTAGTTTTAAATAGGATAAAAGATAAAACTGAATATCACATTGAAAAGAAAAGTATGTGCAAAGTTTTCTTTTAAAAAAAATTAGTTTCAGCAGCTTTTAAAGGTAAACTGTAGACTCAACTATACAAACATTATTGAAGAAAGAATGAAATAGTGGGGTGCTTAAGGGTCAAAGCTGCATAACTGAGAGGAGACCTCCACATAGCCTTTAAAGGAATGCGGAGAACCGACCAGGGCTTCTGACCTAATGTCCAATCCTCACCTTCTCGTGGTGCACCCTGTTGGGTATCTACTTTGATACTGAACGAACGAGGATGGGCTGGCAATTTGGGATTTAGCCGACCAAATTGTATTCTTATTGGTTAATCCAAAATAAAAAATGATGGTACAACATGACAAAATTTCATGCCGGCTGGGGCGTCGCCCGGTTAAACAAGGCCCCCGTTGTTTTCGCCAGGGAACCAGGGCGATCAGCGAAAAGTCAGCTACTGGAACAAATCTGAAAACAAACCCCAACTCAACATCACCAGAGTTAAAGATCGGTACTATCAACGTAAGAAGCCTGAATGGCAAAGAAATGGAGCTAGCTGAGGAATTAGATAAGTACCAGATCGACACAATAGGGGTGACTGAAACAAAAAAGACCAAAACTGGTGAGATCTTTCTGAGCAATAAATACAAAATGTTATATTCAGGCAATAACAATCAAGGAAAAGAAGGAGTAGCCATAGTATTCAACACAAAATACGAGGCTAATCTTCTTGAATGGCAGTCAGTCTCAAGTAGAGTAATGTGGGCAAATATGAGAATGGGGAACTGGACAATGAGACTTATTTGTGCCTATGGTCCCACAGAAGGTTCTACTAAGGTAGAAGTGGAGGAATTTTTTGAGGCTTTAGAAAAAGCAACTGACACAATGAAAAAGGAAAAGTTGGTCCTTGTTGGGGATCTAAATAGTAGAGTAGGAAATGATTGTGAGACATACAAAAATATTTTGGGAAAATTTGGAGAAAAGAGCAAAGCTAATAATAATGGCAAATATCTGTTGGATTTCTGCTCAGGACATGGACTGGTTATTACTAACACCATGTTCCAACATAAAAATGTGCACAAATTCACATGGAGAGAAGAGGCTAGGAATAAGAAAAGTCTCATTGACTATGTTATTGTTGATAGTGATGTTTTCTCCCTGGTGCAGGACACCAGAGTGTACAGAGGATTTGAAATTGGAAGTGATCACTATTTAGTCTTGAGCAGGATAAAATTGAATTTCATATTGAAAAGAATAACATGTAAGAAAGTTTTAAAGCGAATAAAAGTTGAGCAGCTCTCAGATGTAAACTGTAGACTAAAATACAGAAATATTATTGAAAAGAAAATGAAAGAGTTTGAGAACAGGAATCAAACTTTGGAGATTCAGTGGCAAACTCTGAAGGAAACATTGATTGATTCTGCCAGAGAGGCATGTGGTGAGGTTGTGTGCAAAGATAAAAAAATCAGAACTCCCTGGTGGACACAGGAAGTTAAAGAGGCAGTGAAGGAAAAGAAGAAAGCATATCAAAAGTTCCTGGCAAATAAGTCAGCTTTTACTCTTACAGAATACAGAGACAAATGTAAGAAAGCTAAACAGTGTGTAAAACTAGCTAAACAAAAGTCATGGGAGGACTTTGGCAAGAATATAGAAAATAAATATCTAGAAGGTGGCAAAATATTCTGGAGGTTGTTGAAGAAGCTTAGGAATGGAGGAAAGAGTGCTGTAAAAGGAATTAGAGATGATAAAGGTGAAATGAAAACAGGAGAAAAAGATATCCTTGAAGTATGGAGTAATTACTTTGAAAAACTGCTAAATGAAACAAGCAGTGATGACAGCACGGTGATAAAAAACACTGACCAGGCATGCAGTCAGGAATACATATCCATACTTGAAGTAGAAAAAGCCATCAAAGGCTTGAAATGTGGAAAGGCAGCAGGAGAAGATGATATTCGACCAGAAATGCTGAAGTATGGTGGTATAAGAGTCTTACAGTGGCTGCACTGCATAGTTCAGAAAGCCTGGACAGAGGGACGAATTCCCGATGATTGGAGTAGAGCTCTCATAGTACCCATATATAAAAAGGGAAATAAAACTGAATGTGAGAATTACAGAGGTATTTCCGTACTGAGTGTTCCTGGCAAGATCTATGCAAGTATACTTGAGAAACGGTTGAGAAGAATTGTGGAAGAAAAGCTTGGTGAAGAACAAGCTGGATTCAGGCCAAATAGAGGCTGTCAGGATCAGATCTTCACTTTACGACAAATAGTCGAGAAAGCATGGGAATATAACAAAGATCTGTATTTAAGTTTTGTCGATTTGGAAAAGTCATATGACAAGGTGCCAAGAGAGAAGCTATTCAATACGCTGCAGTTATATGGTGTCAATGGGGCATTATATCAAGCAATACTTAGTCTTTATTTGAGTTGTGAGTCAGCAGTTAGAATTGAAAGAAGTACAGGAAGATGGTTTAATGTTAAATCTGGTGTGAGACAAGGATGTACATTATCCCCTCTGTTATTCATTATCTATATGGATCACATTATGAAGGAATGTGGTATTAAACCTGATATCAAAATTGGAGATGTTAATGTCAGCTCTTTGCTTTATGCGGACGATGTTATACTTCTAAATAAATCCGCTACAAGTCTGCAAGATTCTCTGACTAAATTGAATAGCTGTTGTAATAGATATGGTATGAAGGTCAGCAATAAAAAGACAAAGACAATGAAAATAGGCAGAATCATTGAAAATGTCAACTGTGTTGTGAATGGAGAGCCTGTGGAACAAGTAAAACATTTCAGCTACTTAGGCACAATTTTTACTGAAGATGGTAAACTAAATATAGAAATAGACAACAGAATCAGCAAAGCTGGTATCGTGGGAAGTCAATTGAATAAATTCATATGGAATAAGAAAGAAATTAGTCGGAACACTAAATTAGCTGTATACAAGACTGTGTTCAAACCAATTTTAACTTATGGATCTGAGAGCTGGGTCAGAAGTAAAACACTTGACCAAAGACTAGAGACCGCAGATATGAGAGTCCTGAGAAAGATTAGAGGCGTGAACAGATGGCATCAATGGCAATATCATATTAAAAATGAGGATATTAGGAAAGAACTTGACATTGTCAGCATCCAGGAATGCGTTAGCAGAGCTAATCTCAGATGGTATGGTCACTTAAATAGAATGGGAGAGGAAAGATTAGCAAAACAAGTGTTCTCTGCCAGGTTGGCAGGAAAACGACCCAGAGGAAGACCAAGATATAGGTGGATTGATACGGTACAAAGTGCCTTAGACGATAGAAATATAAGATCTGATAATGTTGGAGTCTTGACAAGTAACAGACTGATTTGGAGGAAAATTGTAGATAGGAAGTTAGTAATGATGTAATTTTTTCATGTAGTACTGTCATATCCTGTACACCCCTTGAGGGTACATGGCAGGAATTTGATGATGATGATGATGATGAATGAAATAGTTTGAAAACAAGAATCAAACCGTGGAGTCTCAATGACGAATTCTGAAGAAAACATTGATTGTTTCATCTAGTAAGATGTGTGGTAAGGTTGTCTGCAAGGGTAGAAAAATAAGAACCCAGTGGTGAACACAAGAAGTCAAAGTAGTCCTGAAATAAAAGAAAGCATACCAAAAGTTTATAGCAAATAAATCAGCAGATGCCCTAAAAGAATACAGAGAAAAATACAAGAGAGCTAAGCTATGTCTAAAAGTAACTGAACAAAAATCATGGGAAGACTTTGGTAAGAATATAGAAAATAAATATCAGAAAGGTGGCAAAATGTTCTCGAGGCTATTGAAGAAGCTGAGAAATGGGAGAAAGAGTACTGTAAAAGGAATTAGATATGATAAAGATGACATGAAAACTGAAGATAGATATATCCTAGATATCTGGAGTAATTACTGTTAAACGTAACAACAGTGAGAGAATCATACTATAACATTTTCACAAGGAATGCAAAGAAGAGTATATATATCAAGAGGAGTATATACTTGAGGTAGAAAAAGCCATCAAAAACTCGGAATGTGAAAAGGCAGCTGTAGTAGATGATGATATTCTACTAGAAATGCTCAAATATGGAGGTATTTTCCAATGGCTACATTGCATAATTCAGAAGACCTTGTGAGAGGCTTGAATTCTATGATTGGAGTAAAGTGCTCATGATTCCCATCTATAAAAAAGGGAATAAAGCTTGAATGTGAGAATTACAGAGGGATTTCTCTGCTAAGTGTTCCAAATAGGTTTATGCAAGCATACTTGAACAAAGGCTGACAAAAATTGTGGAAGAGAAACTGAGAGAAGAGTGAGCTGGATTCACGCCAAATAAAGGTTGTCAGGATCAAAGTTTCACTTTATGTTAAATAATTGAAAATCATGGGAATATGGTGATCTGTACTCAAGTTTTGTAGATCTGGAAAAGGCATATGACATGGCACCATGGGAAAAGCTTTTCAAAACACTGCCATTATATGGTGTAAATGGAACATTATACACGACAAAACATAGTCTGTATTTAAGTTGTATCTATATGAAAGTCAGCAGTTAGAATTGAAGGGTATACAAGAAGATGGTTTGATTTAAAATCAGGTTATATGACAAGGATGCACTCCACTCTTATTCATCATCTATATGGATCACATTATGGAAGAAAGTGGCATTAAACTAATAAAATTGGATATATCAGACATAGCTCTTTGCTTTATGTAGATGATGATGAACTCCTAAACACATCCATTGCAAGTCTAGGATTCTCTAACTAAATTGAATAACAACTGAAACAAATTCGGCAATAAAACCAAAACTAAGCAGAAACATAGAAAACTTCAGCTGTATGGAGTCTATAGAAAAAGTAAAATATATCAGTTGTTTGGGTGCAGCTTTTGGTGAAGATGGCAAGTTAAATCCTGAAATGAACAACCAAATAAGCAAAGCTGGTATAATGGGGGAGCCAATTAAATAAATTTATATGGTATAAGAAAAAAATAAGCATAACACTAAACTAGCAGTATAGAAGCTGGTGTTCAAACCAGTTTTAAGTTATGGACATTATTTGCATTCAAGGATGTGGGACCAGGATTAGTCTAAGATGGTATGGTTACTTAAATAGAATGGGAGAGGAAAGGTTAGCATAACAGGTATTGGAAGCCAAGAAGGCACAAAAAAGACTCAGTGGAAGACCAGGGTCTAAGTGGATTGATTCAATCAGAAGGGTGTTAGAACAAAATGTTAGACATGACAATATTGGAGTGCTGCCATGTAGGAGACTAATTTGTAGGAAAATTGTTGATAGGAGATTAGTAATAATGTGAACTTAATCATGTAGTACTATCATAACTTCAACACCCCTTGAGGATACATATCAGGAAATTTATGATGATGATTATTGGCTGGAGTGATTGCTTTACTAGAGTGATCTAGCAGCAGATACCTGAAGTTATGCAAGAAAATGGCATGCATGAGGGTGACAGGGCTTCTCACATGATGTCTAATCCTCACCTTTCCATGGTGTATCCTGTTGTTTAATCCTCACCTTTCCTGGTGTTAAACCTGGATACTGAGTGAGTGAAGATGGGGCTGGCAGTTTGGATTTAGCCAACCATGATGTCACTAAATGTCATTTTGTAATGATATCATTACATAATGACATTTAGGCAATTAGCTGTAAAAAAAATTAGAGGGAATATTGCCTTTGCTAGTGTGGTAAATGAATTATTGTCGGGTTTGTGATATTCTGTCATTCTGATTTAAATAGTACTTATTAGAATTTTTTTTTTTTTTTTTTTGAAGTAATAAAAAAAATAACAGTATACAGTATTTTCTAAATTAGTCAGTGATCATTCTGTTTTAAATTTAGGGAAACTAAAACTAAGAGGAGCACTTGGATGCCAACTCTTCCCAATAGTTCTCATCATCTGGATGCAGTTCCCTGTTCAACTCCAGTTAATAGAAACAGGATTAGTCACAAAAAAGTACGCACCTTTCCACTCCTGTAAGTGAACTGTTAGCTTGTAATATATATTAATTAATTGTTCTTTATGTATAATTTTTAAAAAAATTGACTAGAACAGATGTCAAAATGGAAAAAACTATTATTATTTGAACACATGACTAGTTTCATCTTTTTAGATTTCATTTGCTGCATAACATGAAAAAAAAATACAAAAATATATGTCACAAGAGAAAAGCATCTATTAATTAACTTGAAAATTTAAAGAATTGAGTTCTTTCTGTTTTGATATCTCTTGGCTTCTAATCTTTAAATTTCTTTAATTGTGTTATATAGCCAAGTAAACCCATTGCATCACACACATGTGCACACCAGGGGCAAATATTCCGGATGTGCGGTGCTCATCCATGAAATATCAGTATCAGCGATATTATATTTTTGCATTTATTCCTGTTAAAGACTCCTCTATTTGCAGACTTTGCGTGATTCCTAAAATTAAACACAATGTACTAATGCTTTATTGCCCTCTTCAGGAGTGCAATAAAGCATTAGTGCTTCATAAAGGTGGCACTTTTCGACACGTAAACCCTGCGTCACATTCGCGTTAATAGTCCGGGTGTGCTTTCAAAATGCATACACCTTTGAGCCCTTTGAAAAGAAGTAAAGAGGGCACAGCAGGTCAAATTCTTAGAGTTCTAGTATTTTAAAACCGCTGAGAAGGCAGGACTAGGTGAGCTAAAATTTGAAGCTCACTCAGCACCGGCTGTGATTGGTTATTATATATAACCAATTCAACGTTGTCATTTGTCATGAGATTCTGTTTTTGTTTACAGAGTTTTGTTCTGTTTGGCGTGTGTGAATTGTGAACTGACGCAGTAGGCAAGTTTTTATATATAATAATATAGACAATTATTTAAATTAAGGGGATATTAAATCCCACATTATTTCAAAGCTGAATAAGAAACTCAAAGATAGGAATCAAAGAGTTTCATGCCGAATATAGCAAACTATAAAAGTTTTGGTGGACTGTAACATAAGCTAAAGCACAGTTCAACATTAGGGCAATTCGTTGCAATGATGGGTAAAGTTCTGATCACCATTCTTAGTATTACCCATAATGTAAAACATCTCTCCTAGGAGATGTTTGATGTTATACATTATGGTGGAAGGTCACTAACCAAACCGGTTTCGACCTTTTTTGAGATCTCATCAGTGAGTAGGTAGACCAGGTAATACCGAAGAGAACTTTATACTTTGCTATACGAGATAAAGATAAAGTATAAAGTTTCTCTTCGCTATAACCTTGGTATTACCTGGTCTACCTACTCACTGATGAGACCTCAAAAAATGTTGAAACCGGTCTGGGTAGTGATCTTCCATCATAATGTATAACATCAAACATCTCCTAGGAGATGTGTTTTACATTATGGGTAATACTAAGAATAGTGAATAGAACTTGACCTACCTTTGCAACAAGTTGCCCTAGTGTTGAACTATGTGCTTTAGCTTACATTACAGTCCGCCGAAACTTTTATAGTTTGCTATATTTGGCACGAAACTCTTTGAGTTTCTTATTCGGCTTTGAAATAATGTGGGATTTAATATCCCCTTAATTTAAATAATGTTACATCACCGAAGTGAAGCCTATTGGCTCTTTATTTAAGTAATAATATAGACAAGTTTTTAATATATAATTTTCCATAGATTTATAATTGTTCCCCATATTTTCGTTCCCTGCCAGAACATTTGCAGATTGTATGTCCATAGTTAAAGGAGGTAAACCTCGTCCTCCTCTTCCAAATTTACACAGCACACACAAAGATGCAAAAACTGAGTATATGAGGCACTTCTCTGTTTCACAATATAGTACAGTAGAATGGCTAACTGGATGTGAAGTGCAATCAAGACTTTTTTGTTGGCCACGTTTATTATTTTCCAGAGAGAGAGAGAGAGGTGTTTGGAAAAAGCGTGGATATTCTGACCTTAACCACTTGGCGGCAGCAGTGCAAAAACATGAGCACTCCAATCACATGTTCAATTATTTCTAAATCTCAAGATGTTTGGAAAACAAAGAATTGACACTCTCATCAACAAACAAAGAAAGATTGAAGTTACCCGTAATAATGAACAGGTAATGAAAAATAGAGACATTTTAAAAAGATTAATTGGTACTGTATGCTATTTGGCTAAGGAAGGGCTTCTTTTCAGAGGTCATGATGAATCTGAAGATTCAGCTAATCGAGGAAATTATATCATCATCATCATTAAATTCCTGCCATATACCCTCAAGGGGGTGTACAGGATATGACAGCACTACATGAAAAAATTACATCATTACTAACTTCCTATCTACAATTCTCCTCCAAATCAGTCTGTTACCTGTCAAGACTCCAACATTATCAGATCTTATATTTCTATTATCTAAGGCACTTTGTACCATATCAATCCACCTATATCTTGGTCTTCCTCTGGGTCGTTTTCGTACCAATCTGGCAGAGAACACTTTTGCTAATCCTTCCTCTCCCATTCTATTTAAGTGACCATACCACCTGAGATTAGCTCTGATAACTCATTCCTGGATGCTGACAATGTCAAGTTCTTTCCTAATATTCTCATTTTTAATATGATATTGCCATTGATGCCATCTGTTCACGCCTCTAATCTTTCTCAGGACTCTCATATCTGCGGTCTCTAGTCTTTAGTTAAGTGTTTTACTTCTGCCCCAGCTCTCAGATCCATAAGTTAAAACTGGTTTGAACACTGTCTTGTATACAGCTAAATTAGTGTTCCGACTAATTTCTCTCTTATTCCATATAAATTTATTCAATTGACTTCCCACCATACCAGCTTTGCTGATTCCGTTATCTTTTTCTATATTTAATTTACCATCTTCACTAAAAATCGTGCCTAAGTAGCTGAAATGTTTTACTTGTTCCAGAGGTTCTCCATTCACAACACAGTTGACATTTTCAATGATTCTGCCTATTTTCATTGTCTTTGTCTTTTTATTGCTGACCTTCATACCATATCTATTACAACAGTTATTCAATTTAGTCAGAGAGTCTTGCAGACTTGTAGCAGATTTATTTAGAAGTATAACATCATTCGCATAAAGCAACGAGCTGACATTAACATCTCCAGTTTTGATATCAGGTTTAATGCCACTTTCCTTCATAATGTGATCCATATAGATAATGAATAACAGAGGGGATAATGTACATCCTGGTCTCACACCAGATTTAACATGAAACCATCTTCCTGTACTTCCTTCAATTCTAACTGCTGACTTACAAATCAAATTAAGACTAAGTATTGCTTGATATAATGCCCCACTGACACCATATAACTGCAGCGTATTGAATAGCTTCTCTCTTGGCACCTTGTCATATGCCTTTTCCAAATCGACAAAACTTAAATACAGATCTTTGTTATATTCGCATGATTTCTCCACTATTTGTCGTAAAGTGAAGATCTGATCCTGACAGCCTCTATTTGGCCTTAATCCAGCTTGTTCTTCACCAAGCTTTTCTTCCACAATTCTTCTCAACCGTTTCTCAAGTATACTTGCATAGATCTTGCCAGGAACACTCAGTAGGGAAATACCTCTGTAATTCTCACATTTTATTTCCCTTTATTTATTTCCCTTTTTATATATGGGTACAATGAGAGCTCTACTCCAATCGTTGGGAATTCGTCCCTCTATCCAGGCTTTCTGAACTATACTGTGCAGCCACCGTAAGACTTTTATACCACCATACTTCAGCATTTCTGGTCGAATATCATCTACTCCTGCTGCCTTTCCACGTTTCAAGCCTTTGATGGCTTTTTCTACTTCAAGTATGGATATGTATTCCTGACTGCATGCCTGGTCAGTGTTTTTTATCACTGTGCTGTCACCACTGCTTGTTTCATTTAGCAGTTTTTCAAAGTAATTACTCCATACTTCAAGAATATCTTTTTCTCCTGTTTTCAAGTCACCTTTATCATCTCTAACTCCTTTTACAGCACTCTTTCCTCCATTCCTAAGCTTCTTCAACAACCTCCAGAATATTTTGCCACCTTCTTGATATTTATTTTCTATATTCTTGCCATAGTCCTCCCATGACTTTTGTTTAGCTAGTTTTACACACTGTTTAGCTTTTTTACATTTGTCTCTATATTCTGTAAGATTAAAAGCTGACTTATTTGCCAGGAACTTTTGATATGCTTTCTTCTTTTCCTTCACTGCCTCTTTAACTTCCTGTGTCCACCAGGGAGTTCTGATTTTTTTATCTTTGCACACAACCTCACCACATGCCTCTCTGGCAGAATCAATCAATGTTTCCTTCAGAGTTTGCCACTGAATCTCCAAGGTTTGATTCCTGTTCTCAAACTCTTTCATTTTCTTTTCAATAATCTTTCTGTATTTTACAGTTCACATCTGAGAGCTGCTCAACTTTTATTCGCTTTAAAACTTTCTTACATGTTATTCTTTTCAGTATGAAATTCAATTTTAACCTGCTCAAGACTAAATAGTGATCCCTTCCAATTTCAAATCCTCTTTACACTCTGGTGTCCTGCACCAGGGAGAAAACATCACTATCAACAATATCATAGTTGAGACTTTTCTTATTCCTAGCCTCTTCTCTCCATGTGAATTTGTGCACATTTTTATGTTGGAACATGGTGTTAGTAATAACCAGTCCATGTCCTGAGCAGAAATCCAACAGATATTTGCCATTATTATTAGCTTTGCTCTTTTCTCCAAATTTTCCCAAAATATTTTTGTATGTCTCACAATCATTTCCTACTCTGCTATTTAGATCCCCAACAAGGACCTACTTTTCCTTTTTCATTGTGTCAGTTGCTTTTTCTAAAGCATCAAAAATTCCTCGACTTCTATCTTAGTAGAACCTTCTGTGGGACCATAGGCACAAATAAGTCTCATTGTCCAGTTCCTCATTCTCATATTTGCCAACATTACTCTACTTGAGACTGACTGCCATTTAAGAAGATTAGCCTCGTATTTTGTGTTGAATACTATGGCTACTCCTTCTTTTCCTTGATTGTCATTGCCTGAATATAACATTTTGTATTTATTGCTCAGAAAGATCTCAGTAGTTTTGGTCTTTTTTGTTTCAGTCACCCCTATTATGTCGATCTGGTAATTATCTAATTCCTCAGCTAGCTCCATTTCTTTGCCATTCAGGCTTCTTACGTTGATAGTACCAATCTTTAACTCTGGTGATGTTGAGTTGGGGTTTGTTTTCAGATTTGTTCCAGTAGCTGACTTTTTGCTGTTTGCCCTGGTTCCCTGGCAAAAACAACGGGGGACCTGTTTAACCAGGCGATGCCGCAGCTGGCATGAAATCTTGTCATGTTGTACCATCATTTTCTATATTGGTTTAACCAGTAAGAATACAATTTGGTCGGCTAAATCCCAAATTGCCAGCCCATCCTCGTTCGATCAGTATCCAAGTAGATACCCAACAGGGTGCACCATGAGAAGGTGAGGATTGGACATTAGGTCAGAAGCCCTGGTCGGTTCTCCGCATTCATTTAAAGGCTATGTGGAGGTCTCCTGTCAGTTACACAGCTTTGACCCTTAAGCACTCCGGAAATTATATATACTTTTTAAATGTGTTCCATGAATATGATCCTCTTTTAGACAGTCATTTAACCTCCCAACCGGCTAGGACGTCTATAGACGTCCAGTAAAATCTGAATACGATGCATGCTATCTGTTGAAAGAACATGGATAAGAAGTGTAATTCGGCCAGCATGTCCATTAGAAGGTGTGATAATCCCTCATGCTGAAGAGAGCACTTAATCAGATTATCTCAGACTCATAGCTGTGACTTAGTTACCCATAACAAGAAATGCAGTTCCTTGATCTATGCTGGGTAACTGAATTTTAGTTATATTGGATAAGCTGAAAATATAGAAATTATTTTTATTTTCTCTTTTTATTGTACAATACAATTTTAATGCCTGGAGAAAATAAAGATCCTTGCCTAATTTCTTGACTTAAATATTGCGTTACCTTCCAGAACCAATTTAATTTTTAATTTTTTTGCTAATTTTTTCTAATCGCTTACTCCACAAAACATTTTCTTTGTTCTTGAAGAAATTAATTCACGATGATTATTTGAAATATTATTTAAAAAAACCGGCTGTCAACGTTCGAGATTATGTTATATTTTTGTTCAAAATGATGATTCGTAGAATACGTCACAGATTTCCTGAAGGACCTGCTTGAGCGACTTTGCTTTATAGAGAATAATGAAATTCTTTAAACATATCACTAAATTTTTTTCTTTATATTGTAATCTACTGTTCTTTGCACTTTTATCTTCTTGGTTTCCCTGTATAATTGGTCATTACAAAATAAAATTAACAGTTATGATTTAAATTTATATGTATATATTTTCTGCTAGTTCAGATATTATGCTCCAATTTTATAATAAGCAATACTTTTGCTTATATATATATATATATAAATTACAAAGTTTTATATTAAAAATTTCCACTACAAAAGTTCAACAGAATCAACAATATTATTGTCATATTTCTTTTTCTCGTGTGGGAGGAAAACGGTAAAATGCCACTCTTGTATATCAGATGTTGTAATGGCAAAAATAGTAAGAAAAAAAAAATCATTTGTACTTTCTTTTTAAAACACAAAGAGAGAACATTGTAAATTCACCCAATGAAAAAGAAAATACTCTGTATTTTTCTTGTGTTATCTGATTTTTTTCTTGTAGTACAAAGAAGAAATCACTGCGCATAAGATGGTAGAATACAAGAGAGCAAAAATCTGTAGATTGATTACATTATAGCTGATAGAGAATTCATGCTAGAAAAATTATTTATGTAAGAGTTCTAACATCTGCAGATATAACGACATTTTCTTCTAGTTTAGATACGTGGCATTATTGAAGTAGCTAAACCTTTGCTATTATTTACACTAAAATGAACGGGCATGTTCTCCAAGTGATTTACGTTCATAACAGTTGTCTTGTGAACCATTTATAAAATAAATTCTCTGAAATATCTGCAAATTGAATGAGTCTTCAATATAACCTTCCTTCCCTCCCCAAAAAATAAGATATATATAAAAATAAAAATAATATGTATGCTCCTTTTCTTTAAAAATAATTCAAGTCCTCTTTTTCAAGATAATTATATGAAATAATTTATATTTTTTCGATAATAAAAATGAAACTGATCATTATAAATTAAGAACTTATTTTAGCATAAATACTGTATCAGCCTGTAAAAGAAATATCTATTTTTTTCTATGTTAGGATGTCTACTAATCAACAATTGAAAACGAAACACGACATTCTTGATGTATCTCGCACTATAACTTGAGGCATTTTAGTGTCCCTTCTAGCTAAGCGTTCTCAATTTTCTTCCTCAGTAGCACCGAGAGTAATCTAAACCTTTACCTTTCCCTCCATCTAAGAGGATTACTACAAGTATTTCTAAGATGTAGATTACTTCAGAAATAGCAACCAGAAGCATAAGTAGAAGTAAAAATATTTAGATTATTTTAAGAAAAAGAAACTAAAATAATACCACTGAACTTTTTTTTTGTGTGGTATGCATATAAACAATTTTATGTGGTGAAAATGTAGCATAGTATTTCTAAAATTTCAAACCATTTCAGCAGACAGTAGAACAGCTGGTTTTAGATTGCAAAGAAATAGTACAGAATTAGAAGCTTCAGGGTACAACGATATTATTGTCTTATTTCTTTTGTCAAAACGGTAAAATGAAGTAATAGATTTTGAATACTGTTTGGAAACGTTTTCGAACCTGTAGAAATTTAGAGTGGTTATGTAATTGAATTCCTGGAGAGGATAAGGATGGCGGGGGGGAGGGGGGGGAGGGGGTAAGCATCAGCAAATCTTCAAAATGAGCATGAATTTTGAATTATTCTGTATATGATAGCCTTCATATTATATTTTCAACATATCTACGGTGGTTACGCACTGGATAATATAGAAATGTGCATCCTACAAAAAAAAAAAAAAAAGAAAGAAAAGGCGAAGAATCCCTGCTAAAACATCATTGGATATAAATTTTCAATACTAAAAAGATTCACAATCGGAAACTGAGTTATGCAATATAACATTTTATGAACAAACGGTTCATAAAACAAAAAAAAAATTCGTTTCTAGAACTGAAATGTGATAATCCATATAATGGTATTTTGTTAGGAAAGAAAGCAAAAGGTCATATTTATTTCAATAAATATTATTTAAAAATATAAATATGTGACATAATATGTTCAATGCAAACATCTGAAAATTCGCAAAAAAAGATGTTTCTATATTGGAACAAACAGTGCAACTGTTTCGTTGCAGTGATTTGAAGAATAAATTTATAATACAGCAAATTTGCTACTACTAAATAGATTCATCTGATCGAAGCTGATCAATGGTCATTTCAAGATTGATTATTTTCGTACATGTGAAATTCGTTTCAGTTTTTGGGAAGAAACACAATAAATCATTTTAGAGGCAAAAAAGTCAAATATTTTAAGACAGTAAAGAAAATTCCAAGTAAAACAGTGTGCATGAAGACAGGTGATGCAAACTGTTAGTCAGGCACTAACAGTTAATCCACGAATGGCTTTAAATAGCCATAAAGGGATTAACGGCAGAGGGAAGTAATGGCATGATGAAAGGTACAATGCCGATGAAGTTTTGATCCCTTCAGAATGCTATGCCTGGTTGGATATTTCATCCACCTCAGCCGGTAGGAAGGTTAAAGGATTCAACTGTATTTCAAGGAACTTCTTCCACAGTACAAAATGATATTATTAGCACTATATCTGATGTGATTAAAAATGCTATAAAAAAAAGAAATTGCTAACACTACATCTGTGGCCATTATTTTGGATGAAACATCTGATTTCATGTCAAAATCGCAACTATCAACTGTTTTCCATTTTGTCAATAATGGGGAAATACACGAAAGGTTCATTGGATTTACAGACATAAATTGATAGAACATCTAGTGGTCTTTTTAAACATGTTGTAAATATAGTTGAGGAATTAAAATCAAGGGCAAGTTAGTTGGGCTTATGATGGTGCCGGTGTAATGAGTGGCCATATTAATGGGTTACAGAGGAAAGTTATTGAGGCATATCCTTTAGCAATATTTACACATTGCTATTCCCATGTTTTTAATTTTAGTTCTGTTTTAATAAAGCCTCTCGAATATCAAGGAATGTAGATTGTTTTTCCGTACTATCAATGCATTGGCGGCATATTTTTCTAAATCTTCTAAAAGAATAAATGTTTTGCAAGCTTTTGTTGGTAAAAAATTACCCTCTGTCACACCAACCAGATGGAACTTTACTTCCTGTTTAACGAGCACAGTAAAACATTGCAGAAATCAACTTATTGAATTTTTTGAACACATAGTTGAGAATTCTGGGGAATGGGACGTGGATGCTGTAATCAAAGCTCATGGGTTTTTGCATTTCTTGCAAGATTTTCAAACAATTTTGTTGCTAGAAATTTTTTCTGTTTTATTTGGCTACACTGATGTCTTGAATAATATACTGCAAACTTCATCCTATGATATATTGTACTATTGTAAAAGAGTACATGACACTATGAATCAGCCTAGGAATGACAGGGAACATGGATTTGATGATATTTGGGTTTCTGTATCAAAGGAGAAGCATGCAGTTGATGAGTCGAGTCCTTTACATCTCTTAGGTCTCTTCTCCGCAAGAGATGGAGAAGAGCATGTGCCTTCGATTATACCAGGAAATAGTAGACTGCATGTGCCTGGAGATGGAAGAAAGATAATCTTCTCTTTCGAAACTTGAATTTTTTCAATTCCTTTGTAGTGAAAGATATGGTCAGTATGCAAAGACGTTTCCTGATAGTATTTTAGAAAGCTTAAAGGATTTCTATGGCCCAGTTTTTGACTATATTCGCTTGAAAAATGAACTGAAAGTACTATTTTCTTCTGAAGAATTTGCCAGGAAACCAGTGCATCACCCATTAAAATCCATGCAAGAAAATCAACTTCAGGTTGCATTCAAGGAAATTTATAAGTTAGCAGAACTTATCGTGTCAATTCCGAGCTCTACTGCTACAGTTGAGCATTCTTTTTCGGCTGTGAAGAGAGTACATACATGTTATAGAGCAACACAAACACAGGAAAGGCTGTGTGGTCTAAGCTTAATCGCTATTGAAAAAACCTTCATTTTATGATGATGTGCTAATGCAATTCCTGAAGAAAAACAGAAGATTGGAACTTGTGTATAAATAAAGTAAGTAAAATGGCAAAGAAATGGAGCTAGCTGAGGAATTAGATAAGTATCAGTTCGACATAATAGGGGTAACGGAAACAAAAAAGAAAATACTGGTGAAATCTTTCTGAGCAATAAATACAAAATGTTATGTTCAGGCAATGACAATCAAGGAAAAGAAGGAGTAGCCATAGTATTGAACACTAAATATGAGGCTCATCTTCTTGAATGGCAGGCGGAAAAAGAGTTAATTCAGCCCTTTTTTGATTTAGTCTGGAAAAATAATAATTTCCCAAGTGATTACTTTTTTCGATTTCTGTGTGCATTATATATGGCTATATTTAAAAATCGTATCAAAATTCAAATTATCCGTGTCTCATTTTAGTATTTGTCAATGAATTTTTGTCACAGAAAATAGCACGCTACGCTTGAAGCATATTTGACCTTTAGGCTTTCCATATTTAAAATTATATTAACAAGTTGTCACATTAGCAACTGGTTGTCTGTCATTCCTTTATTCCCAGGGAGGTACTAGCTTTTAGCGTATGTATGTATGCCGTTTCTGCATCGAGCGGTCACACTTTCACAAAGATTATATAACATCTTAGACCAACTTCCATGGTTTTATTTCTAAAATTAACATTTGTTAAGTGTCCGAATGATTTCGAATATCTCAAATGCAGTTCATGCTGATTTCAAGTTAGGGTCAAAGCTGTATAACTGAGAGGAGACCTCCACATAGCCTTTAAAGGAATGCGGAGAACCGACCAGGGCTTCTGACCTAATGTCCAATCCTCACCTTCTTATGGTGCACCCTGTTGGGTATCTACCTGGATACTGAACGAACGAGGTTGGGCAGACAATTTGGGATGTAGCCGACCAAATTGTATTCTTATTGGCTTAAACCAAAATACAAAATGATGGTACAGCATGACAAAATTTCATACCGTCTGGGGCGTCGCATGGTTAAACAAGGCCCCTGTTGTTTTTGCCATTGAACCAGGGTGAACAGCAAAAAGTCAGCTACTGGAACAATCCCTAAAATACATCCCAACTCAATATCACCTGAGTTGAAGATCGGTACTATCAACATAAGAAACCTGAATGGCAAGGAAATGAAGCTGGCTGAGGAATTAGATAAGTATCAGATCGACATAATAAGGGTGACTAAAAAAAAAAAAAAAAACTGGTGAAATCTTTCTGAACAATAAATACAAAATGTTATATTCGAGCAATGACAATCATGGAAAAGAAAGAGCAGCCATAGTATTCAACACTAAATATGAGACTAATCTTCTTGAATGGCAGGCAATCTCAAGTAGAGTGATATGGACAAATATCGGAATTGGAAACTGGACAACGAGACTTATTTGTGCCTATGGTCCCACAAAAGGCTCTACTAAGGTAGAAGTGGAAGAAATTTTTACTAAATAGCAGAGTAGGAAATGATTGTGAGACACACAAAAATATTTTGGGAAAATTTGGAGAAAAGAGCAAAACTAATAATAACGGTAAATACCTGTTGGATTTCTGCTCAGGACATGGACTGGTTATTACTAACACAGTGTTCCAACATAAAAATGTGCACAAATTCACATGGAGAGAAGAGGCAAGGAATAAGAAAAGTCTCACCAACTATGTTATTATTGATAGTGATGTGTTTCTCCATGGTGCAGGACACCAGAGCATACAGAGCATTTAAAATTGAAAGTGATCACTATTTAGTCTTGAGCAGGATAAAATTGAATTTCATATTGAAAAGAATAACATGCAAGAAAGTTTTAAAGCAAATAAAAGTTGAGCAGCTCTCAGATGTGAACTGTAGACTAAAATACACAAAGATTATTGAAGAAAAAATGAAAGAGTTTGAGAACAGGGACAAAACTTTAGAGATTCAGTGGCAAGCCTTGAAGAAAACCCTGATTGATTCAGCTAGAGAGGCATGTGGTGAAGTTGTCTGCAAGGATAGAAAAATTAGAACTCCATGGTGGACACAGGAAGTTAAAGAGGCAGTGAAGGAAAAGAAGAAAGCATATCAAAAGTTCCTGGCAAATAAGTCAGCTTGTGCTCCTAGAGAATACAGAGACAAATGTAAGAAAGCTAAACACTGTGTAAAACTAGCTAAACAAAAGTCATGGGAAGACTTTGGCAAGAATATAGAAAATAAATATCAATAAGGTGGCAAAATATTTTGGAGGTTGTTGAAGAAGCTTAGGAATGGAGGAAAGAGTGCTGTAAAAGGAGTTAGAGATGATAAAGGTGACATGAAAAACGGGAGAAAAAGATATCCTTGAAGTATGGAGTAATTACTTCAAAAAATTGCTAAATGAAACAAGCAATGATAGCACAGTGGTTAAAAACACTTAACAGGCATACAGTCAGGAATACATATCCATACTTGAAGTAGAAAAAGCCATCAAAGGCTTGAAATGTCGAAAGGCAGCAGGTGTAGATGATATTCAACCAGAATTGCTGAAGTATGGTGGTATAAAAGTCTTACAGTGGCTGCACAGCATAGTTCTGAAAGCGTGGACAGAGGGCGATTTCCCGATGATTGGAGTAGCGCTCTCATAGTACCCATATATAAAAAAGGAAATAAAACTGAATATGAGAATTGCAGAGGTATTTCCGTACTAAGTGTTCCTGGTAAGATTTATGCTAGTATACTTGAGAAACTGTTGAGAAGAGTTGTGGAGGAAAAGCTTGGTGAAGAACCGGCTGGATTCAGGCCAAATGGAGGCTGTCAGGATCAGATATTAACTTTAAGACAAATTAGAAATACAATTTTATTAATACAGACCAGTTTACAATAAAACTTATATTAAAACCTACCAGTTTTGCCAGCAAACTGTCTGGCTTTTTCAAGGTGTTTACGGAGATATGAAACCTAGTAAATGCAAATTTGAAAGGAACATAAAAAACGTTGTAAACCAACTAGTAGCTATGGTTACATGTTTCGCATGACATTTTTTCTTGTACAGTTCATTGAATTTCCTAATTTGTTTGTCCTTATAAAGTTTGAAAGTTTTTTCGTAACTGCGTTGTATCATTTGATCTAATTGATTCCATATGGCGTATTCTAAATTGTTGGAAATTTCATCAAAGAACTTGCGGCAATTAATATCACTTTTATTAAGTTCATATCTCGTGTGTTGAATCCTTTCTCTTACAAGCGCCAATGAAGTGCGTAGATAAATTTTTTTAGCTGATATAGAGTTGATATGACCTCTGACTATTGAGGAACTTTGGAATGATGGAGAATTCCCTGCAACATTTAAGGAATGTTAGGTGGTTTAAAAGTTTGGCCTTTCTGCATTTTTCTCTTTCCATGCACAAAACGTGGCCGACACTATTAGATTCAAAAGTACAATAATCCTAGCCAAAGCCAAACAACCTGTTCTCAATACCTCTCCTTATGATAGAAAGGCAATTCTCAATTTGAAGAAAAACAAAGATATCATTATTACAAAAGCTGTTAAGGGAAATTCTACAGTTATCCTCAACTCCACTTATAAGATCCTAGACAGAGATCCCACAATAAAAAATCATAATGAAACAAATCAACTAATCAGAAATTGTGACATTTGGCCAGAAGAAGTGAAGAGAACACTAAAATCCTCACATCCTATCACTCTAAGACTAT
The DNA here is from genome assembly GCF_054136105.1 of Typopeltis vanoorti. Lineage (NCBI taxonomy): Eukaryota > Metazoa > Arthropoda > Arachnida > Uropygi > Thelyphonidae > Typopeltis > Typopeltis vanoorti. The sequence continues at coordinate 4,596,488 of NC_143552.1, read as the reverse complement.
ATGGGACACCTAAAATACATAAACAGGATATACCTCTCCGTCCAATAGTTGATGGAAGAGCATCACCAACCTACCTTTTGGCAAAGCATCTTGCAAACTTATTAAATAATATAATAAGATCAACAGAATCCTATATCAAGAATAGTCAACATTTTGTAAATAAACTCCAAGCCATTAAGATTGCACCAACAGACATACTAGCCAGTCTAGATGTTGTATCCCTTTTCACCAATGTACCAGTAGAAGAGGTAATAAATATCATCCAAGTTCTCTTTCCTCTAGAAGTCACACAGATGTTTAGACACTGCCTTCAATCTAATTTCTTCAAGGTTAACAACACCATATACCAACAATTAGAAGGCCTAGCAATGGGAAGCCCACTATCACCATCTTGTGCAGACCTTTTCATGGAAAAACTTGAAAAAGAAATTCTCTCTGCAATCTCTCTGAGACCATCTACATGGTGGAGATATGTTGACGATATCTTCATCATATGGCAAGACAGCTTAGATAACCTAAAATCGTATGTGGATAAAATAAACTCAATACATAGCAAGATAAAATTCACTCTGGAAGTGGAAAATAACAACCGATTGCATTTTTTAGATATCTTGATAAAAAAGCAACCTAACAGTGTCAGATTATCCATTTACAGAAAGCCCACAGATACTGGAAGATATCTTCATTATACTTCAAACCATCACAAGACACACAAACTGAGCATTATCCACATGTTGAAACATAAAGCCAAAAAGTTTATATCAGAAGAGGAGGATACACAGAATGAACTCTCACTAATAGCCAACACATTATCACAAAATGGATATCCTCAAAACATCATCAAAAAATATCTATACAATAACAACCCCAGACAAGAAGAATCCCACTGTCAGCACATTTCTACTGTAGTGATACCTTTCATCAAGTCAATTTCTTATCATATAGCAAGAATACTAAGAGCCCATAACATCAGAGTGGTCTTCAAACCAACCACCAACATCAGACAAGTTTTAGGATCTCCAAAAGATAAAGTGCCGTTCTACAAATATCCAGGCGTACATTACATTCCCTGTTCCTGTGGTCTTGCCTACATCGGACAACATGTTCTTTTTGTCTATCTTAGACAAAAAGAACATGTTGGTGATGTAAACCACAACAGAAGCATCTCTTCCGGCTTAGCACATTATTTCTATACGTCTAACCACACGATAGATTGGCAAAACAGCTCCATGCCATATCTCGATGATGACTACAGGCATCATTTATTTAAGGAAGCCACAATAGTGTCAGTAACTGGCGGAAACCTCAACAGAAATCAGGGTGTAATTCTAAACAGTTCGTGGAAAAACTTGATCCTCTCTCTCTCTCAATCAATCTGAACTACAGCTAGCCAGTAATCACATTACATGTCTACAACACATGTGTGATAATGAATAAGAACAATAAGTCCTCTCAGTCACGCGAAACGTGTAACCATAGCTATTAGTTGGTTTACAATGCTTTTTATGTTCCTTTCAATTTGCATTTACTAGTTTTCATATCTCCGTAAACGCCTCGAAAAAGCCAGAGAGTTTGCTTGCGAAACTGGTAGATTTTAATATAAATTTTTATTGTAAACTGGTCTGTATTAATAAAATTGTATTTCTATTATAAAACAACCAAATATGTATAATTTAAGACAAATTGTCAAGAAATCATGAGAATATAACAAAGATCTGTATTTAATTGTTGATGTGGAAAAGGCATATGACAGTGCCAAGAGAGAAGCTATTCAATATGCTGCAGTTATATGGTGTCAATGGGGCATTATATCAAACAGTACTTAGTCTTTATTTGAGCTGTAAATCAGCAGTTAGGATTGAAGGAAGAACAGGAAGATGGTTTAATGTGAAATCTGGTGTGAGACATGGGTGTACGTTATCCCTTCTATTATTCATTATATATATGGATCATATTATGAAGGAAACTGGTATTAAACATGATATCAGAATTGGAGATGTTAATGTCAGCTCTTTGCTTTATGCAGACGATGTCATCATCAAATTTCCAATATACCCTCAAGGGGGTGTACAGGATATGTTAGTACTACATGAAAAATTTACATCATTACTAACTTCCTATCTACAATTTTCCTCCGGATCAGTCTGTTACTTGTCAAGACTCCAATAGAATCAGATCTAATATTTCTGTCGTCTAAGGCACTTTGTACCTTATCAAACCACCTATATTTTGTCTTCCTCTGGGTCGTTTTCCTACCAACCTGGCAGAGAACACTTGTTTTGCCAATCTTTCCTCGCCCATTCTGTTTAAATGACCATACCACCTGAGATTAGTTCTGCTAATGCATTCCTGGATGCTGACAATGTTAAGTTCTTTTCTAATATCCTCATTTTTAATATGATATTGCCATTGATGCCATCTGTTCACGTTTCTATCATATCTGTGGTCTCTAGTCTTTGGTCAAGTGTTTTACTTCTGACCCAGCTCTCAGATCCATAAGTTAAAACTGGTTTGAACACTGTCTTGTATACAGCTAATTTAATGTTCCGATTAATTTCTCTCTTATTCCATATGAATTTATTCAATTGACTTCCTACTATACCAGCTTTATTGATTCTGTTGTCTGTTTCCATATTTAATTTACCGTTTTCATTAAAAATCATGCCTAAGTAGCTGAAATGTTTTACTTGTTCCACAGGTTCTCCATTCACAATGCAGTTGACATTTTCAATGATTCTGCCTATTTTCATTGTCTTTTTATTGCTGACCTTCATACCATATCTATTACAACAGTTATTCAATTTAGTCAAGGAATCTTGCAGACTCGTAGATTATTTATTGATAAGTATAACATCGTCTGCATAAAGCAAAGAGCTGACATTAACATCTCCAATTTTAATATCATTTTTAATACCACTTTCCTTCATAATGTGATCCATATAGATAATGAATAACAGAGGAGATAATGTACATCCTTGTCTCACACCAGATTTGACATTAAACCATCTTCCTGTACTTCCTTCAATTCTAACTGCTGACTTACAACTCAAATAAAGACTAAGTATTGCTTGATATAATGCTCCATTGACACCATATGACTGTAGCATATTGAATAGCTTCTCTCTTGGCACCTTATGCCTTTTCCAGATCCTCAAAACTCAAATAGAGATCTTTGTTATATTCCCATGCTTTCTCCACTATTTGTCGTAAAGTGAAGATCTGATCCTGACAGCCTCTATTTGGCCGGAATCCAACTTGTTCTTCACCAAGCTTTTCTTCTACAATTCTTCTCAACCATTTCTCAAGTATACTTGAATATATCTTACCAGGAACACTCAGTAGGGAAATATCTCTGTAATTCTCACATTCAGTTTTATTTCCCTTTTTTATATATGGGTACTATGAGAGCTCTACTCCAATCATCGGGAATTCATCCCTCTGTCCAGGCTTTCTGAACTATGCAGTGCAGCCACTGCAAGACTTTTATACCAACATACTTCAGCATTTCTGGTCGAATATCATCTACCTCTGCTGCCTTTCCACATTTTAAACCTTTGATGGCTTTTTCTACTTCAAGTATCGATATGTATTCCTGACTGTATGCCTGTGGAGTGTTTTTGACCACTGTGCTATCACTGCTTGTTTCATTTAGCAATTTTTCCATACTTCAAGGTAATTGAAGTAATTACTCCATACTTCAAGGATATCTTTTTCTCCTGTTTTCATGTCACCTTTATCATCTCTAACTCCTTTTATAGTACTCTTTCCTCCATTTCTGAGCTTCTTCAATAATCTCCAAAATTTTTTGCCACCTTCTTGATATTTATTTTCTCATTTCTTTCCAAAGTCCTCCCATGACTTTTGTTTAGCTAGTTTTACACACTGTTTAGCTTCCTTGCATTTGTCTCTGTATTCTCTAAGAGCACAAGCTGACTTATTTGCCAGGAACTTTTGATATGCTTTCTTCTTTTCCTTCACTGCCTCTTTAACTTCCTGTGTCCACCATGGAGTTCTGATTTTTCTATCCTTGCAGACAACCTCACCACATGCCTCTCTGGCTGAATCAATGAAGGTTTTCTTCAAGGCTTGCCACTGGATCTCTAAAGTTTTGTTCCGGTTCTCAAACTCTTTCATTTTTTTCTTCAATAATCATTGTGTATTTTAGTCTGCAGTTCACATCTGAGAGCTGCTCAACTTTTATTTGCTTTAAAACTTTCTTACATGTTATTCTTTTCAATATGAAATTCAATTTTATCTTGCTCAAGACTAAATAGTGATCACTTCCAATTTCAAATCCTCTGTACCTTCTGGTGTCCTGCACCAGGGAGAAAACATCACTATCAACAATAACATAGTCAGTAAGACTTTTCTTATTCCTTGCCTCTTCTCTCCATGTGAATTTGTGCACATTTTTATGTTGGAACATGATAATAACCAGTGCATGTCCCGAGCAGGAATCCAACAGGTATTTGCCATTATTATTAGCTTTGCTCTTTTCTCCAAATTTTCCCAAAATATTTTTGTTTGTCTGATAATCATTCCTACTCTGCTATTTAGATCCTCAACAAGGACCAACTTTTCCTTTTTCATTGCATCAGTAGCTTTCTCTAGAGCCTTAAAAAGTTCTTCCACTTCTACCTTAGTAGAACCTTTTGTGGGACCATAGGCACAAATAAGTCTCATTGTCCAGTTTCCAATTCCGTTATTTGTCCATATCACCCTACTTGAGACTGCCTGCCATTCCAGAAAATTAGTCTCATATTTAGTGTTGAATACTATGGCTACTCTTTCTTTTCCTTGATTGTCATTGCCTGAATATTACATTTTGTATTTATTGCTCAGAAAGATCTCACCAGTTTTTGTTTTTTTTTGTTTCCGTCACTCCTATTATGTCGATCTGGTACTTATATAATTCCTCAGCTAGCTCCATTTCTTTGCCATTCAGGCTTCTTATGTTGATAGTACCGATCTTTAACTCTGGTGATGTTGAGTTGGGGTGTGTTTTCAGATTTGTTCCAGTAGCTGACTTTTCGCTCTTCACCCTGGTTCCCTGGTGAAAACAGATCCTTGTTTAACCGGGCGACGACCCAGCCAGCATGAGATTTTGTCATGTTGTACCATCATTTTGTATTGGGACAGTTTCCAATAAGATTGGAAACTCCTTACAACAGATCAACAAGACCTCCAGGAAGAACTATCCCTGATATCCACCAACCTTACCATGAATGGATTTCCTCAAACACTCGTCCACAAGATACTTTTCTCTGAACCCCGACAAAGACAACAAGATGATGTACGTTATATTTCCCATCGTCATTCCATACTTGGGGACAGTTTCCAATAAGATTGCTAGACTGCTTAGACCACATAAAATGAGAGTTGCCTTTAAAACCACAGAAACGATTAGACAATTCTTAAGATCTCCAAAAGATAGCCATCCTTTCTCCAAATATGCTGGAGTTTATAACATACCATGCTCGTGCGGCTTGAATTACATCGGCCAAACTTCAAGGAGCCTTGAAATTAGGCAAAAAGGACACATTGGTGATGTCAATAATAACAGTGAAGAAAAATCGGGATTAGCTTTTCATTTCTCAAGAACGAACCATACCATAGAGTGGGATAGAAGCACAATTCCTTACATGGAGGAGGACTTCCGCTCCCGAATTTTTAAGGAGGTCACAACAGTTGCCCGCTGTATACAAAACCTTGACCAAGGACTATCTTGCCCGTGATCTGGAAGACCCTTATCAGATCCTTCAACTCGCCAGAACTGAATTACGGTGCCAACTATAGAACGTTCCTAAATAACAACAAGTGATATCATCCACGCTCTATGAATGTACTGTATGCGCTCTGTTCTTTGTTTAATATAATTGGAATCGGTTGATTATAGTTTGTAACAGTTTTTTACTTTTTAGTGCCATACATCAGTTATGTACCCTGAAGATGCCAACAGACTTAGTTGGTGAAACTAGTTGATATAACTTAGTTGTTGTTATATGCACTTGATCAATATAACCCCAATAAAAGTATTTCTGGGATATTTTTATTCTAGTCTTTGGAAGCAGACAGTAAAAATTTATCTGTTCTTGAATTAAAAAAAAAATAAATAAATAAAAAAAAAAGAATACACTTCTGTGTATTATAGAAGTTGTTGATCTATAACAAAATACCAGCATATATGAGTTTGATAAGACAGAAGAACCGCTGACACTAAAAAAAAAATACGAATGAATGTAGGATTCCCGAAAGTGTGGATAATGATCGGATATTATGTATCCTATTATTGCATAAAATTTATACTGAGTCTCAATAAACAAAAGAAAATTCTTAGAAAACAGAGCGAAATATACATAAACCAGAGAAATACTCGTAACATGCACAACAAATTTTACGAGATGATTTGCTGCTCTATCAAACCACATGTATTCTTGCCAAGCCTAAATAAATCACCCGATCAACATTATTAGTTCATTGGATTAGCCTCCCCCTACAGTTTTTAACTGAACTTAGTAGTTCGGTTAAAATGTATTAGTGGCTGTTTATTATTGGTTAGTTAGTTATTTTCTTACTAGCCACTAGAGGGCTACATGGTGTGTAGTGTTCGTAGAGAGCTCCTGAACAGATAAGTATTATTTTGAGTAATAATTGGTAAATTTGCTTGAATCTTACATAGTATTATTTACTTTTCCTATCTTAGCGTGTCTGGATGATTTTTGTGTGTTTTCTGAGTATTTCAATTAGTAAATTGATAGATACAATTATTTCTGCACATGGCCCCCATGAAGAGAAATGCAAAGATGGCATCCAGGTCACCATCTTTGTCTAAAAATTTTAATTTAAAGGATATGATTCAGTGTACCATTTGCGAAATGTATGCATTGAGGAGAGCAGTTGGAGTCTGGTTAAACAACAATAGTGGAGTGAATGTGTGCAGAAAGTGTAAGGAATGTGAGGATTTAAAGAGTGTTTCAGGTCGTGAGGATAATATCGTTGTTGAAAATGAGAATGTAGAAAATAGTGATATGCAAGGTATGAATGCGAGTTTATTTGCGAGGTAGTACCAGATAGCTGTGAAAGTGGCGTCAAAAGTGAGAATGAAGGTAAACATACAGAACGAATTAACGGAAAATAAAAATGATGAGACTGATGCAATGAGTGAGATTGCATGGTTACATGTAGCGATACATAGGGCAAATCGGCAGCTGTAGCATTGGAAAAAATGTTTACTAATAAATTATACTGACTAACAAAACGGCAAAAATATGATAGGAAAAATAAGAGTATGATAATGAGTGTAAACAAAATGAAAGAGCGAGTGGTGTATGGAGATTCTTTAGTTAGTGGTGTGATAGTTGAGAGTTTAACAAAATCGTACCAACCTGGTGCGAACATCAAGAATGTAAGCGAGTCAATTAGAATGCAAAAGCAGTGGGTGAAAGAATTGATAGTAGTAGCAGGTACAAATGATTTGAAAGGAGACAAAATGGCTATGAGAGAGGGTTTGAAGGAATTACTTGAGGTAGCAAAAGAGAAGAGTGAGAGAGTTAGGATGGTGAGTCTGTTGCCACGGTATGACAGTGAAGAGCATAGAAGGAGGGCCATAATTGCTGATGACATTATGAGTGAATTATGCAGGAGGAGTGATGTAGAATTTGTGGAGTGAGTTCGATGGGCGAAAGGATATATATAAGATGCATGGTTTACATTTGAATGGATTTGTTGTACGGAGACTTGAAAAGGTGTTGAATGTAGTGGAAGTGGATGTGCAGAATCAGGGAAACTAGAGTTATTAAAGGGGGGGGGGAGTAGATATGCAGACTTTAGTAGGGAGACAGTTTCTATAAGATTAATTCAGAAGATATTTTAGAGAATAGGACTGGTGGTGGGAGGACTAGGGGCCATACATGGAAGCTGGACAAGAATATATTAGCAAGGGTGTTAGAGCTAGGTTTTTTACTCAGAGAGTAGTGAATGAGTGGGATAAGCTGCCAGAGTCTGTTGTGGGTGCCATGACTGTGAATGAGTTCAAGGTGAGGTATGATAGATACTGTGTGAATGTTGAATAGTTGTTCTTGACTTGATGTTAGGGCCTCCCTCGATGAGTCTGTCAACTCCCTGGAGTTGCCTGTAATAATAATAATAATAAAATTTATACTTTGCAAAGAAATCTCTTTCTCTCTCCTTGTAACTTTTTTAAAACGATTTACTTTTTTTTATTATTTTAATTCATTTTTCACTTATTCATGTTTAGACTTTATAGGATCACATGCTATTCACTCTACTCACAAAATTATAGGACAGTGCTTCCCTAACTTATGGATGTAAAGGTCCCTTTAAAAAAATTAAAATATTTCACGGTCCCCACACCCAAGCATCGCCCGCACCTGTGTACACTAGCAATGAAACATTAATTTAAACTGCGAAAAACTTGGCTGTTTTAAATGAGCGCAAGATTTTGTGCTCATTTAAATAACAGCCAAGTTTAAATTATTTAAATAATTACAAAAAAGCTTGTAAGCTTTTTTGTGCTTCTTATCAATACCTTTGAAATGAAACTTATATGAATAAGCATACATATACTAATATTCATTAAGAGCTGAAATATGCAGGAAGTAAAATTCTTGAACCAACACCAATGTGTGATCTTTTTCCATTAAATTATAAAAAGTAACAAAATGAAATAATAAATAATAAAAATTAAGTACACTTCTTTTAAGATAAAAAAAAAATCTACTTAGTGTTAAAACATTTTAAATTTGTTTTCATTATTTTCCGCCTCCCCTCAACAAAACTAATGGCTCCCACGGGGGCCATGGCCCACAGTTTGGGAAGTGCTGTTATAGGACACACATATCACAAATGTTAAGTGTTAATAATTCGTTTGCCATTAATGAAAGAATTTCTATTCACATTTATTCTTTTCTTTCATTTCCCATTCTCATGTCTTATAAATGATGGTTCATATAATTTTCGCCTTTGAGTAATTCAAATATAACAATCAAATAGAGCTTTCTCCTTCATTGTTGTTTTCTAATAAATCCTAAAACAAACAGATTGTTCCTCCTCCTCTCTATGCAGATTTGGTTACAATTAATTGATAAATTAAAGTATTCAAAGTTACCCTGCAATTAATTGCATTGAACCAATTAGGATGAGCACTGATGCGCTGTGCACTCTTAAAAGTTTTGTACATCAATAAAAATGCAATAACACAGTCAAATTCACATGAATTGTGTAGTGCCCCACACAACAGCACACCTGACCGAAATGGGCATGCGACGCCACTGTTGCACATATAAAAAAATTATTGGGGGGGGGAACTTAAGGGTTGGCTGGATAATTTGAAGGAGACCACCACATTGCCTTTTGGAGAATAGAGAGAACTGACCAGGGCGTCTGATGATGTACAGTCATCTTCTCGTGGTGCACCCTGTTGAGTATCTGCCTGGATACTGAATGAACGAGGATGGACTGGCAATTTGGGATTTAGCTGACCAAATTATATTCTTATGGACATAAACCATAACTCAAAATGATGGTACAATATGATGGAATTTCATGCTGACTGGGGTGTCACCCAGTTAAACAAGGCCCCCCCCCCTTTGTTTTCATCAGGGAACCAGAGCAAACAGTGAAAGGTTAGCTATTGGAACAAACAACAACTGAAAATCAACACATATCAAGATTGGCACCTTCAACTTAAGAAGTATCAATGGAAAAGAAATGAACTAGCAGAAGAATTGGATAAGTACAAGATACATAATAGGCATTTCCAAAACGAAGAAGATAAAAGCAGGGGATATCTTTCTAAGTAACAAATACAAAATGTTATATTCAGGCAATGAAAATCAAGGAAAAGAAGGAGTAGCCATAGTATTCAACACAAAATATGAGGCTAATCTTCTTGAATGGTAGTCAGTCTCCAGTAGAGTAATGTGGACAAATATGAGAATGGGGAACTGGACAATGAGACTTATTTGTGCCTATGGTCCCACAGAAGGTACTACTAAGGTAGAAGTGAAGGAATTTTTCAAGGTATTAGAGAAGGTAGCTAACACCATGAAAAAGGAAAAGTTTTTCTTGTTGGAGATCTAAACAGCAGATCACGAAATGATTACTAGATATATAATAAAATTTTGGGAAAATTTGGAGAAAAGAGCAAACCTAATAATAATGGTAAGTATTTGCTAGAGTTCTGCTCAGGATATGGACTAGTTATTACTATCACCATGTTCCCCAACATAAAAATGTCCTCTTCTCTACATATCCGTGTAGAGAAGAGGCAGAGAATAAGAAAAATCTCATTGACTATGTTATTGTTGATAGTGATGTTTTCTCCCTGGTGCAAGGCACTAGAGTGTATAAAGGATTTGAAATTGGAAGTGATCACCATTTAGTCTTGAGCAAGATAAAACTGAATTTCATATTGAAAAGAAGAAGACAGTTTTAAAGTGAATAAAAGTTGAGCAGCTCTCAGATGTGAACTGTAGACTAAACTACACAAACATTATTTAAGAAAAAATGAAAGAGTTTGAGAACAGGAACCAAATCTTGGAGACTCAGTGGCAAATCCTAAAGAAAACAATGATTGATTCAGTCAGAGGTTGTCTCCAAGGATGGAAAATCAGAACTCCATGATAGACATAGGAAGTTAAAGAGGCATTTTTTCATATTGTGAGGAAAAGAAGAAAGCATATCAGAAGTTCCTGGCAAATAAGTCAGCTTGTGCTCTTAGAGAATACAGAGACAAATGTAAAAAAGCTAAACACTGTGTGAAACTAGCTAAACAGAAGTCATTGGAAGACTTTGATGAGAACAGTGAAAATAAATATCAGGATGGTGGTAAAATATTCTGGAGGCTATTAATAGAAAATGCTCAGAAATGGAGGAATTAGAGATAATAAAGGGGACATGAACACTACAGGTAAAGATATTCTTGATGTATGGAGTAATTATTTTGATTGCTATATAAAATGAGAACTCATAGCATAGTGGTAGAAAACACTCATTGGGAATGTCACATGGAGTAGAAAAAGCTGTCACAAACCTGAAATGTGGAAAGGCAGCTGGAGTAGATGATATTTGATCAGAAATGCTAAAATATGGAGGTTTAAAATACGTCCATATTTTAGCTGTAAAATACTAGCCTTTAAAGGAATGCAGAGAACCGACCAGAACTTCTGACCTAATGTCCAATCCTCACCTTCTCGTGGTGTATCCTGTTAGGCATCTACCTGGATACTGAACAAACGAGGATGGGCTGGCAATTTGAGATTTAGCCAACCAAATTGTATTCTTATTGGCTTAAACCACAATATGAAATGATGGTACAACATGAGAGAATTTCATGCCGACTGGGGCATCACATGGTTAAAGATGGCCCCCTGTTGTTTTTGCCAGGGAACCAGGTTGAATAGCAAAAAGACGGCTACTGGAACAAATCCTAAAACACACCCCAACTCAATATTACCAGAGTCTAGGATCGGTACTATCAACATAAGAAGCCTGAATGGCAAAGAATTGGAGCTAGTCGAGGAATTGGATAAGTATCAAAGGTTTCTGCCAAATAAATCAGCTTGTGCTCTTAGAGAATATTGTATGGAATAATTACTTCAAAAAATTGCAAAATGAAACAATCAGTGACAGCACAGTGGTAAAAAACACTGACCAGGCATGCAATCAAGAATACATATTCATACTTGAAGTAGAAAAAGCCATCAAAAGCCTGAAATATGGAAAGGCAGGTGGAGTAGATGATGTTCGATCAGAAATGATCAAGTATGCAGGTATAAAGGTCTTACAGTGGCTGTAAGTGAAGAATAAGCTGGATTCACGCCAAATAGAGGCTGTCAGGATCAGATTTTCACTTTACTACAAATAGTTGAGAAAGCATGCGAATATAACAAAGATCTGTACTTAATTTTGTAGATCTGGAAAAGGCATATGACAAAGTGCCAAAAGAGAAGCTATTCCAAATGCCACAGTTGTATGGTGTCAGTGGGGCATTATATCAAGCAATACTTAGTCTTTATTTGTGTTGTAAGCAGGGGAGGCTTGTGCATTAGCACTGCGGAACTGGAGTACCCCCAATTTTTCTCGATATATAAATATATTTATTAATTTATTTATATTTGCTTGTAATATTTAATTTTATCATCAACAATCCTATGCAATTCTCTTATTGTGTATAAAAAATAAAAATTAATTAAATATATATCTTCTTATATATCCTGAAAGAAAAAGAATAGATCGTTATAATTTGATGAAACATGCAATTATAGGGTTTTTAGATATGTTCTTTCTTGTGGTTATGCCAGTTACTTTAATATCATTTTTGTTTTATTCGTTTATCAAAACTTTCCAGACCCCCTCCCCCTTGTATATGTGGAAAAGCTATAATTAACATAAAAATTGTCATCATAATACTTGTGTATTTTAATATGCATTAGAGAACATTAAAAGCCATAGCTAGATAACTGGGAGGAGATCATCCATGTATCCTCTAAGGAAATTAGCAAACCGGGGCTTCTGGTCCCCATGTTTATTCCTCACATTTTCACGGTGTGCTCCATTATTAGACAATGAATTATTATTATTACTATTTGTATGGTCACTCCATGGAGTCTAAAGACTCATCATAGGAGACCAACTTGATCCATTAACACAATACCTATCATACATTTCCATAAACCTATTCACTTTTGGGGCACTCACAACTACCTCTGGCAATCCATTCCACTCATTCACTACTCTCCAAGTAAAGTACCTAGTCTGTACATCCTTACTAACCACAATCTTAGACAACGTCAAGTGTAACCCCCCCTTGTTTTCTCCCTTACTCCCATGTACTGAAAAATTCCTTCTGTGTCATTCTTATAGTAACTGATAAGTTTCTATCATATCCCATCTCCTCTGACTGTCAGATAAACTCTGCAACCCACACACCCTCAAAGGGAACATTCTACACACCTGTCACCAGCTTCATCACACATCTCTGAATCCTTTCCATCACCTCTCCATCCTCAAGAATCGCAGGTGACCAAAAAGTGGTCAACATGAGACTGAATCATAGCCTTCTGAAGAGGGATCATAACCTTCCTATCTTTACATGTCAGTGTGTTCTTCAGCATCCAAGTAATCCTCTGAATTTTACATATCTATACACCATCACCCCCATATCCCTACCCTCATTAATATCCTGTAAACCAGTACCATCAATATGATACGAAGTGTTGTAATCTTTTCAACCCGAAGTGCATTATCTTACATTTTACCATGTTAAATTGACAACCGTTGTAATTTGCCCACACTGCCAATTTATTTAAATCATCGTATAAGATATTTACATCACCTTCAACAACTATTACTCTCCCTAGTTTTGCATCATCAGCAAACAACTGAATATCTCCCTTCAAATTTTCTGATGTACAAATTAAAGAGTAGTGATCTTTTTAGTATACAGTTCTGGATTAGTCATTCTATAGCAAACATCAGCAAACAACTGAATACCTCCCTTCAAATTTTCTGATGTACAAATTAAAGAGTAGTGATCTTTTTAGTATACAGTTCTGGATTAGTCTCCATTAGTCATACTCATTTGCCTTGATTCCACTCAATTATACACTACCCCTCTGATGTCTATCAGATACCCCCCCCCCTCCCATCCATGTCACCAGCCTCATAGCCCATTCCCACCACCAAATTAAAGAGTAGTGATCTTTTTAGTATACAGTTCTGGAGCATTCCATTAGTCATACTCATTCGCCTTGATTCCACTCAATTATACACTACCCCTCTGATGTCTATCAGTTCCCCCCCCCTCCCATCCATGTCACCAGCCTCATATCCCATTCCCAATTTGCTCCAACTAGTTTTCCATGCAGTATTCTATCAAATTACTTTGCAAAGTGCATCAGTATCATAGAGTAGCCATTTCCTTCATTCAATTCTGCTATCACCATCATCATCATCATCAAATTCCTGACATGTACCCTCAAGGGGTGCAGGATATGCTAGTACTACATGAAAAATTACATCATTACTAACTTCCTATCTCAATTTTCTTAAAGATTAGCCTGTTATCTGTCAACATTCCAATATTAACAGATCTTTTTAACCCAGATCTCAGATTCATAAGTTCAAATTGGTTTGAACACTCTCTTGTATATAAACAGCTAGTTTGACTAATCTCTTTCTTATTCCATATAAATTTATTCATTTGCTGAAAATAGCTGAAATATTTTACTTATTCTGTACATTCACCATCCAGGTTGCATTTAATGTTTTCATTTCTTCCACCTAACATTGCCTTTGTCTTTTTAATGCTGATTTTCATACCAAATTTATCACAGCAGTTAGTCAATTCGGTCAGAGAATCCTGTAAACTTATTCTGGAATTACTAGTAGTATAACATCATCTGCATAAAGTAAAGAGTTGAGATTAACATCTCCAGTCTTAATATCAGGTTTAATACTGCTTTCCTTCATAACGTCATACATACAGATGATGAATAACAGTGGAGATGATGTACATCTTTGTTGCATAACTGACAAAACATAAAATCATCTTCCTGTATTTCCTTCAGGTATAACTAGTAATTTACAACTGAAGTAGAGACTGTATTGCTTGCTGTAATGTCCCATTTACACCATATAACTGGGGGACTTTGAACAGATTTCCTCTTGGCACCTTGTCATGTGCTTTTTCCAGATCGACAAACAAAACTTAAATACAAAGCCTTGTTATATTATGATGATTTCTTAACTATTTGTTCATCATCACCATCATCATCAAATTCCTGCCATGTACCCTCAAGGGGTATACAGGATATGATAGTACTACATGAAAAAAATTACATCATTATTAATTTCCTATCTACAATTTTCCTCCAAATCAGTCTGTTATTTGTCAAGACTCCAACATTATCACATCTTATATTTCTGTCGTCTAAGGCACTTTGTACCGTATCAATCCACCTATATCTTGATCTTCCTCTGGGTTGTTTTGCTGCCAAACTGTCAGAGAACACTTGTTTTGCTAATCTTTCCTCGCCCATTCTGTTTAAGTGACCATACCACCTGAGATTAGCTCTGGTGAGAGCTAATCTCTAGACTAACACATTCCTGGATGCTGACAATGTCAAGTTCTTTCCTAATATCCTCGTTTTTAATATGATATTGCCAATGATGCCATCTGTTCACGAATCTAATCTTTCTCAGGACTCTCATATCTGTGGTCTCTAGTCTTTAGTCAAGTGTTTTACTTCTAACCCAGCTCTCAGATCCATAAGTTAAAACTGGTTTGAACACTGTCTTGTATACAGCTAATTTAGTGTTCCGACTAATTTCTCTCTTATTCCATATAAATTTATTCAGTTGACTTCCCAACATTCCAGCTTTGCTGATTCTGTTGTCTATTTCTATATTTAATTTACCATCTTCAGTAAAAATCGTGCCTAAATAGCTGAAATGTTTTACTTGTTTCACAGGTTCTCCATTCACAACACAGTTGACATTTTCAATGATTCTGCCTATTTTCATTGTCTTTGTCTTTTTATTGCTGACCTTCATACTATATTTATTACAATAGCTATTCAATTTAGTCAGAGAATCTTACAGATTTGTAGCGGATTTATTTAGAAGTATAACATCATCCGCATAAAGCAAAGAGCTGACATTAACATCTCCAATTTTGATATCAGGTTTAATACCACTTTCCTTCATAATGTGATCCATATAGATAATGAATAACAGAGGGGATAATGTACATACTTGTCTCACACCGGATTTAACATTAAACCATCTTCCTGTACTTCCTTCAATTCTAACTGCTGACTTACAACTCAAATAAAGACTAAGTATTGCTTGATATAATGCCCCATTGACACAATATAACTGCAGCATATTGAATAGCTTCTCTCTTGGCACCTTGTCATATGCCTCTTCCAAATCGACAAAACTTAAATACAGATCTTTGTTATATTCCCATGCTTTCTCGACTATTTGTGGTAAAGTGAAGATCTGATCCTGACAGCCTCTATTTGGCCTGAATCCAGCGTGTTCTTCACCAAGCTTTTCTTCCAAAATTCTTCTCAACCGTTTCTCAAGTATACCTGCATAGGTCATGCCAGGAACACTCAGTAGGGAAATACCTCTATAATTCTCACATGCAGTGTTATTTCCCTTTTTATATATGGGTACTGTGAGAGCTGTACTCCAATCATCAGGAATTCGTCCCTCTGTCCAGGCTTTCTGAACTATGCAGTGCAGCCACTGTAAGACTTATACCACCATACTTCGGCATTTCTGGTCGAATATCATCTACTCCTGCTACCTTTCCACATTTCAAGCCTTTGATGGTTGTTTTTCTACTTCAAGTATGGATATATATTCCTGACTGCAAGACTGGTCAGTGTTTTTTACCACTGTGCTGTCATCACTGCTTGTTTCATTTAGCAGTTTTTCAAAATAATTACTCCATACTTCAAGGATATCTTTTTCTTCTGTTTTCATGTCACCTTTATCATTTCTAACTCCTTTTACAGCACTCTTTCCTCCATTCCTAAGCTTCTTCAACAGCCTCCAGAATATTTTGCCACCTTCTTGATATTTATTTTCTATATTCTTGCCAAAGTCCTCCCATTACTTTTGTTTAGCTAGTTTTACACAGTGTTTAGCTTTCTTGCATTTGTTTCTGTATTCTCTAAGAGCACAAGCTGACTTATTTGCCAGGAACTTTTGATATGCTTTCTTCTTTTCCTTTACTGCCGATTTAACTTCCCGTGTCCACCAGGGAGTTCTGATTTATTTATCCTTACAGACAACCTCAACACATGCCTCTCTGCAGAGTCAATCAATGTTTTCTTCAGAGTTTGCCACTGAATCTCCAAGGTTTGATTCCTGTTCTCAAACTCTTTCATTTTTTCTTCAATAATCTTTGTGTATTTTAGTCTACAGTTCACATCTGAGAGCTGCTTAACTTTTATTCGCTTTAAAACTTTCTTACATGTTATTCTTTTCAATATGAAATTCAATTTTATCTTGCTCAAGACTAAATAGTGGTCACTTCCAATTTCAAATCCTCTGTACACTCTGGTGTCCTGCACCAGGGAGAAAACATCACTATCAACAATAACATAGTCAGTGAGACTTTTCTTATTCCTTGCCTCTTCTCTCCATGTGAATTTGTGCACATTTTTATGTTGGAACATTGTGTTAGTAATAACCAGTCCATGTCCTGATCAGAAATCCAACAGATATTTGCTGTTATTATTAGTTTTGCTCTTTTCTCCAAATTTTTCCAAAATATTTTTGTATGTTTGACAATCATTTTGTACTCTACTATTTAGATCCCCAACAAGGACCAACTTTTCCTTTTTCATTGTGTCAGTTGCTTTTTCTAAAGCCTCAAAAAATTCCTCCACTTCTACCTTAGTAGAACCTTCTGTGGGACCATAGGCACAAATAAGTCTCATTGTCCAGTTCCCCATTCTCATATTTGCCCACATCACTTTACTTGAGACTGCCTGCCATTCAAGAATATTAGCCTCATATTTTGTGTTGAATACTATGGCTACTCCTTCTTTTCCTTGATTTTCATTGCCTGAATATAAGATTTTGTATTTATTGCTCAGAAAGATCTCACCAGTTTTTGTCTTTTTTGTTTCAGTCACCCCTATTATGTCGATCTGGTACTTATCTAATTCCTCAGCTAGCTCCATTTCTTTGCCATTCAGGCTTCTTAAGTTGATAGTACCGATCTTTAACTCTGGTGATGTTGAGTTGGGATTTGTTTTCAGATTTGTTCCAGTAGCTGACTTTTCGCTGTTCGCCCTGGTTCCCTGGCGAAAACAACTGGGTCATTGTTTAACTGGGCGATGCTCCAGCCTGCATGAAATTTTCTCATGTTGTACCATCATTTTTTATTTTGGTTTAACCAATAAGAATACAATTTGGTTGGCTAAATCCGATATTGCCAGCCCATCCTCGTTCATTCAGTATCCAAGTAGATACCCAAAAGGGTGCACCACGAGAAGGCGAGGATTGGACATTAGGTCAGAAGCCCTGGTCGGTTCTCTGCATTCCTTTAAAGGCTATGTGGAGGTCTCCTCTCAGTTATACAGCTTTGAACCTTAACTATTTGTTTTAAAGTGAAAATCTAATCCTGACAACCTGTTTGGCCCTGAACCCAGCTTGTTTCTCTCTTCTACAGTTTTTCTTAGCCTTTTCTCAAGAATACTTTGCAAAGTATTCTTGAGAAACGAGTGTTTTACTTCTAACCCAGCTCTCAGATCCATAAGTTAAAATTGGTTTGAATACTCTCTTGTATATAGCTAATTTAGTGTTTTGACTAATTTCTCTCTTATTCCGTATAAATGTATTCAGTTGACTTCCCAGCATACCAGCTTTGTTGATTCTGTTGTCTATTTCCATATTTTATTTACCATTTTCATTAAACATTGTGCCCAAATAGCTGAAATGTTTTACTTGTCCTATAGGCTCTCCATTCACAAAGCAGTTGATATTATCAGGTGCTTCTATATTTTCTTTGTCTTTGTCTTGTTATTGCTGACCTTCATATCATATCTATTACATCAGTTATTCAGTTTAGTCAGAGAATCTTGCAGACTTGTAGTGGATTTATTTAGAAGTATAACATCGTCCGCATAAAGCAAAGAGCTGACATTAATATCTCCAATTTTAATATCATTTTTAATACCACTTTCCTTCATAATGTGATCCATATAGATAATGAATAACAGAGGGGGATAATGTACATCCTTGTCTGACATCAGATTGAACATTAAACCATCTACCTTCACCTCCTTCAATTCTAACTGCTGACTTACAACCAAAATAAAGACTAAGTATTGCTTGATATAATGTCCCACTGACACCATAGAACTGTAGCATTTTGAATAACTTCTCTCTTGGCACCTTGTCATATGTTTTTTCGAGATCTACGAAACTTAATACAGATCTTTGTTATATTCCTATGATTTCTCAACTCTTTGTCATAAAGTGAAAATCTAATCCTGACAGCCTCTATTTGGCATGAATCTTTTGCTTGTTCTTCACCAAGCTTCCCATCCACAATCCTTCTCAACCTACTGTAAAATACACTAGCATAAATCTTACCAGAAGCACTCAGTATTTCCCTACTGAGTGCTTCTGGTAAGATTATAATCCATAATTCTCACATTCAGTTTTATTTTCCTTTTTTATATATTGACTCTATGAGAGCTCTACTCCAATCATCTTGAATTCTTCTCTCTGTCCAGGTCTTCTGAACTATGCAGTGCAGCCGCTGTAATACGTTTATACCTGCATACTTGATCATTTCTGATCGAATACCATCTACTCCAGCTGCCTTTCCATAATTCAGGCTTATGATGGCTTTTTCTATTTAAAACGTTCGCTGCCATGTTACTTCGGCATAGTTTGTTCCCGTACGCCAAGCAATTTCACTTCAAGGTCAGTACGGTAATCTCGTTGCCAGCAGTAATCAACATACGAGTATACTCGTAGTTGGCTTGTGCATAGCATATTTCTTCTATGAGTATACAAAGTTTTGCTGCTAGCTCCACAAGCGAAGCATTTTCACTTCTTCAAGGTCAGTACGGGTAACCTCGTTGCTGGCGGTAAGCGTCATATGAGTATACTCGTAGCTAGCTTGTGTGGCTCATATATCAACTACAAGTATACTCATAGTTGGCAGCAAACGTGTTAAGTATGATATGTATTCCTGATTGCATACTTGGTCAGTGTTTTTTACCACTGGGCTGTCATTAATTGTTTCATTTAACAAGTTTTTGAAGTAATTACTCCATACTTCAAGGATATCTTTTTCTGCATTTTTCATATCACCTTTATCATCTCTAATTCATTTTACATCACTATTTCCTCTATTTCTGAGCTTCTTCACCAACCTTCGGAATATCTTGCCACCTTCTTGATGTCGTGTTGAATAATCATGATATCAAGAAGGTGGTTTATTTTCTATGTTCTTACCAAACTCCTCCCATGACTTTGAAAGCTAGTTTTACACAGTGTTTAGCTTTTTTACATTTGTCTGTGTATTCTCTAAGAGCACAAGCTGACTTACTTGTCAGATTTTTGATATGCTTTCTTCTTTTCCTTCACTGTTGAATCAATGTTGTCTTCATGGCTTGCCACTGAATCTCCAAGGATTGGTTCCTGTTCACAAACTCTCATTTTTCTTGAATAATGTTTGTGCATTTTAGTCTATTGTTCTCATCTGAGAGTTACCCCACTTTTATTCGCTTTAAAAGTTTTTTACATGTTCTTCTTTTCGATATGAAATTCAATTTTATCCTGCTCAAGACTAAATGGTGATCACTTCCAGTTTCAAATCCTCTGTACACTCTAGTGGCCTGCACCAGGGAGTAAACATCATCATCATCAACAATAACATAGTCAATGAGACTTTTCTTATTCCTTGCCTCTTCTCTCCACGTTAATTCGTGCACATTTTTATGTTGGAGCATTGTGTTAGTAATAACCAGTCCATGTCTTGAACAGAAATCCAACAGCTATTTGCCATTATTATTAGCTTTGCTCTTTTCTCCAAATTTTCCCAATATACTTTTATATGTCTGACAATCATTATCATTTCCTACTCTGCTATTTAGATCCCCAACAAGAACCAATTTTTCATTGTGTCAGCTGCTTTCTCTAAAGCCCCAAAAAATTCCTCCCTTCTACTTTAGTAGAACCTTCTGTGGGACCATAGGCACAAATAGGTCTCAGTGTCTATTTCCCCATTCTTATATTTGCCCTCACGCTACTTGAAATTGCTTGCCATTCAAGAAGATTAGCCTCGTATTTAGTTTTAAATGCTATTGCTACTCCTCTTTTTTCCTTGATTGTCATTGCCTGAATATAACATTTTGTATTTATTGCTCAGAAAGATCTCACCAGTTTTTGTCTTTTTTGTTTCAGTCACTCTTATAGAGTATCATATTCCTATCCTCCCATTACTGAATTTTGCTTTTAACCAACTTTTCCAATACTTTAATCACCACTCCTGAGTTACTGGTCTGCAATTTACTACTTCTGTCTTGGAGTCACCTTTATAATGGAACTTTCTTTCATTCCCTTGGAACCTTGCCAGATTTGAGACTTAAATTAATCAAGTTTGAGTCACTGCCAGTTCTCTTGCATATTCTTGTAGCATACGAGCTGAGATACTGTCCAGGCCCACTGCTGTATTCACAGTGAGATTTTTCAATATACTGAGTCCCTCAAGTTTATCTATCTCAATACTCACATCAGTCTTTGTCACCTCAGTGACATTGCAGTCACTGAGGATATTATACGCTTGCAAAGTGATCACATAGTAACTGAACTATTTCTTTTGCTTCTGTCACTTTCCTACCATCAGCCCTGAGTAAAGTTATCTTTCCGTAATCACTTTCTTCTCTTACTCAGTGCTGATGGTAGAAAAGTGACAGAAGCAGAAGAAATAGTTCAGTTGCTTAGTTATTATTATTACACATGCACCTCCATGGATTCCGATGACTCATTGTGGGAGACCCAATCTATCCACACAATCTATCTTACCTCTCTTTGAACCCATTAACAGACAAAGCACTCACAACTGACTGTAGCAACCCATTTCACACATTCACAACTCTCCAAGCAAAAAATCTAGTCCTCACACTCCTACTAACCACACCTTTATTTAACTTCCATGGGATAACCCCCTTATTCTGGTCCCTCTAGCCAAGTGCTGAAACATTTTCCCTTCATCTATCCTATAGAACCCTTGAAGCAACTTAAGTGTTTCTATCTTATCCCCATTTATTCTCCTATCAGCCAACTTCTGTAACCTAAACTTTAATCTGTCCTCATAGGGAACATTCCACAGGCCACTCACCATCTTCGTCACTTGCCTCTGAATCCTCTCCACTGCTTTCTCATCTCCAAGAAACTAGAGGGCCAGACTTGAGCACAGTAATCCAGATGTGGGCATATCAAGGCCTTATAAAGAGGAATAACAACTTGCTTATCTACTTGTTAATGTGTTCTTCAGTAGCTAAGTAATCTTATAGGCTACCTTAGCAACTCTAGCAATATGTCCTCTAACTCTCTGTCTACCACCACCCTAAATCTCTAACTTCATCCATTTCCTCAAGTACAGTGCTATCAATGTGATGTGCAGCTTCTAATCTATTTATTCCAAAATGCATGACTTTACATTTCTTGATATTGAACTGACATCCATTAACTTTTGTCCATACTGACAGCCTATTTAAATCATCCTGCAAGGCTCTCCACATCGCCTTAATTAACTATTACTCTACCAAAAGTTGACTCCTAAGTTTGTCATAATCGCCAGCTTTGAAATTCTGTATAAATCCTTTCTTGACTGAAATTTCCACATGTTGAACTACTTCCCAGAACAAGACTGCATGATCACCTTCCCCAATCATACGTAGAGTTGCTGTTACAGTTATACATAGATCTTCTGATGCTGTTACCAGATCCATCACATGCTGTTTCAGGTAATTATCCCTTAATAACTGTATAAATTTCATTTCCATTTTACCATGTGCCTTTTCCTCTTTCCAATCTATATCACCATCATTGAAGTCTCCAATGATAACACAGGCCTGTGACGGAAAAGTTGTGTGAGAAGTAATAATTGATTCTTATAGATTTTTAGGTGCCGAGTTCAGAAAAAATAGTAAAAAAATTCCATCACCCACCAGTCTTACCCACTTTCTAATTTTATTGTTTTTATTAGTAGTATTTGGATTTAAATTCAGCGCATTGGTATTCTCCTTTATTTACAGCTAATTAGTTGTATAAGTGCTTTTTTCAAGTGCCTTTTCATGGTAAATAAAGAAATTTCCACGAAACTTCTCATTCTTAAGACAGGAGAGGGAGGGAGGAATGCAGATAAAAGAGCAGGTAGCTACTTTGAATCTGATTCGCCGAAATAACAAATGACTTGCCTGTTGTCACAGACACATTTTCTTGTGTGATTCTTTAGTTGAACTTTAGTCATTGACTACTAAGGTTATCATATTTCTGAAAGGTGGCATGTTTTCTAAGTTAGTGTGAAGATTTAATTTAATGTATTTGCGTTTTTTTTAATGTTTTTACATAGTCATTTAATAGTGTTGGTGTCATTCGTTAAAATTCGTTTAACTGTGTTTTAAGTGGTGTTTGTAATGGCTTCAAGAGGTTGCAAAAATTCACCTAACATTTTCTGCTACATATGCAGGGAGTTAGTTGTAAAAAGACATCGAAGAAACATTACAGATTTTGTGAAGGAAAGTGTACTATGTGTATTTTGGGATACAACTTGGTGACTTAGATAAACCATGGGTGCCACATATATATGTTCCATTTTTGTAGAAGAACTTAGAAGGTGGTCGAAGGGAGAACAAAAATCTTTCCTTTTTGGAATTCCCGTGGTATGGCGGGAAGCCTGCAACCATACTGATTACTGTTTCTTCTGTTCTTTGAATGTTCGAGGTTTTAATGTGAAAAATAAAAAAGACATTTCCTATCCTAATTTACCATCTGCAATATGCCCAGTGGAACATGGTCCTGAAATACCACAAATTTTTAGAAGAACCACTCAGCAGCGATTCAAACAAAGAAGAAGATTGCAATGATGACGAATACAAAGATAGTGGCCCACCTGAACTTTTTTCACAGACCAATTTAAACGATTTGGTCAGAGATTTGGGTCTTCCTAAAGAATCTGCAGAACTGCTGGACTTGAAACTAAACAAAAAGTATTTGTTAGCCCCTGCACTTCTTTCTCATAGTTTAGATATAGAGAAAGAGATTTTCTTCCTTACTTTTCAGAGGAAGGTGATTTAGTTTACTGTAGCGATATTCCCAGACTGATAAGCAAATTCAACGTAAAATATGAAGTCATTGATTGGAGGTTGTTTATCATTTCCTCAAAAAGAAGCCTCAAAGCTGTGCTTCTCCATAATTACAATAAGTATGCTTCAGTACCAGTAGCACATTTCGTGCATTTGAAAGAACGATACAAAAATTTAGCCTTCATTCTCAGCAAACTGTCCATCCATGATCAGTACAATGATCATGGATGGACAGTTTGCTGTGATCTTAAAGTCATATCTATGATTTTGGGACAACAAAGAGGATACACCAAATACCCGTGCTTTTTGTGCGAGTGGGACAGCCGAGATCGAGAGCAACATTGGATCAAGAAGGAATGGCCAGAAAGAGTCACATTAGAACCTGGAAGTAAAAATGTGTTACACGAAACTTTGGTTGCTCAGAAAAAAAATCCTTTTACCCCCACTTTACATAAAGCTAGGATTGATGATGCAATTTGTCAAGGCTTTGTCGAAAGAAGGAGAGTGTTTTAAATAAATCTGTGCAAAATTTCCGGGATTATCTACAGCAAAATTGAAAGAAGGTATTTTTATCGTCCAGACATCAGGAAATTTATGAAGGATAAACTGTTTGCAAAAAAAATAGCAAATGTTGAAAAAGAAGTGTGGAAAGCATTGAAAGAGGTGGTGACCAAACTTTTAGGAAATCACAAGGACCCCAACTATAAAATGATTGTGGAAGACATGCTACAGAAATTCAAGGATTTGGGATGCTCCATGAGCTTAAAAGTGCACTTTCATAACTCTCATTTAGACTACTTTCCTGAGAATCTAGAACTGTCAGCAGAGAGCAATTCCACCAAGACATCAGTGAGATGAAAAGAAGGTATCAGAGCAATGTCAACATGATGGCAGACTATTGCTGGATGTTGCAAAGAGATGACCCAGGAAAATAATTTCACTGAAAAAGTTCAAAAAGAAGCTTTGAAGGAAAAAGAAAAAGAAAAAGACACCACAACGAAATATAAAGTATGTACTAAAGATTAATCTTTAATCACTTTAATTAAAAAATTTTTTTCCAATATATTCCAAAAATGTTTATGGAAAACTTTAAATTCTGTTATTTTATTTAATATAATGTGTTTTAAAGCTATTTTACTGTGATATTGAGATCCTTACGTGATAGAGAAAAATGGAAGAGATATTTGAAATCAGCGATCAAAAATAAATCAAAAACAGTTAATAGTTTCCAGACAACTTTTCATGACTTGAATTTTTCAGGCCTATGTAATTGCTTGGCCTACACTCATTATGCTGATCTGCTGATGATTGTCGTTCACATCTCCTTCTTCTTTTCGCCCAGTTCTATAACAGCAACCAACAACATATTTTGTCCTATTAGCCTCAGACAGCCTCAATGAGACATTTGCATCTGATCTACTATCTTCCTTAACTGCTATTTTTGTTGGGTTGAAATTCTTCAGCTATCATTAATAATACCCTAACTCCTGCCCTGTTTCATCTATCTTCTCTCAAAATGCAATATCCATTACATTCTATCCCTTTAATTACATCATTCTCTGGCAACCTGGTCTCACTGATGCCAACAATTTTGGGCCAAGTTGAGCTGACCAACGCTAAAACTCCTCTCCTTTATTTATTACTTTAGACATTCGTGTACATGCATTTCAACATCCCCTTGCGCCTCACACTTACCCTTAAGTAATGGCATTACCTGCCCATTCCGATTCAAAACCTTTTAAACTGCACCCAACTATCCCAGGGGTGGTTATTCCACACAGTCATTCCTGCACCCACACTCATTTGTCTCAGGGGTGCAAACAAGTGTGTCAGTTTTGCACTTCTAAACTCTCCCTAAACAACACTTTCTACAAACACTTAACTCAAAAACCATTTTAGTGCAGTATCTCAGGCATACGCAGGTCCTTATATCCATCAAATTCACTCTACACATCTATAAACCACACCATTCCTCATGCACATCTTTTCATTGAGTTCATTGGCAATCATGGCTCTTCTTCTCGGTTCTCTCTTATCATACAAAGGCAACAGACTTACAATCTTTACTTTCTTACTCCTCATTTTTTGCTTATTCTAACAACTCTTTCATATCTTCTCTCAGTGCATATTTCTCACCTTTCAAATCATTTTTGCCTGCCAAAATAATTAACTCGTTTGCTTCTTTATTTGGCAAACTTAATGATACATAACATCCTTAATCATCACCCCTGGAAAACATTCACTTTCTTATTAAGTATACCTATACCTCTTATTGTTAAATCCCCCTTACAATACCATATCTTTTCTTGCAGTTTCTTGCACTTTATGCTTTTCCCATTCACTCTTTCTTTTATTTACCGTCATTCTGTACCATGCTCCAGTCATTTTTCCAGTCGTTGGTGCTCACATTTTGTCCTGTGAAGGCGTTTGCATAAGCGTGCAATTTTTTTTTCTGCGCTGGCATCTCATCATCCACATTATTACTTTCAACCACATCCTTCAAACTCTCATTAATATTTCATGCATTATCATTCACTGGTTCCACTACATTCTCCACAACACTTTGAAAATCCTACCTTATATCCATAATATTAATCGCTTCATTCTTTCGCTCCCCACAGGACACGCATTTTTTATTCTCGCTTACAAAACATTTCTGATTAACACGTTCGCTGCCACGCTACTTTGGCGTGGTCTGTTCCCCTACGCCGAGCAGTTTTACTTCTTCAAGGTCAGTACGATAATCTCATTACCGGAGGTAAACGTCCTACGAGTATACTCGTAGTTGGCTTGTACAGAGCATATACGGTCTATGAGAATACACAGTTTTGAAGCTAGCCCCACAAGCCAAGCATTTTCATTTCTTCAAGGTTACTACAATAATCTCGTTCCTGGCGGTAAGCGTCCTACGAGTATACTCGTAGCTGGCTTGTGAAGCAGGTTTACCTACTACGAGTATACTCGTAGTTGGCAGCGAACGTGTTAATATTCTCTACATTCTTGCTGTTATACCAAAAACCATTCACTCTTGGCAACGAATACATTAAACACCTGCTACATTGCTTTAAATCCTACATATTAGTATCAATCAACATCAGTGCAATAATAAGGAACATTTTTGAAAGAATGTCGCATAATAATAGTTGACTAAACAACACCACTTAACAAAACAAAAATAAACTAAATACCACCAATTGTATATAACATTATCTACTAAAAACATAATGATTTATCTCAGCGACAAATGTATGGCAGCCACTACTGAGGACAATGCTATGAATGAACTGTCCATCTGGGATTTAGGGATTGGGCATTAAAGAACACAGTTTAGGACCAAATCGTGTTATTTATGGCTTAAACTACACTGCTTGGAAAGAAGTCAGTGGACACCATATCCTGAGGAACAAACAGCCATAGCACCCATCTTAATAAGGTGATGGACCTCCTTTGACTACAATGTCTGCTGCACTCCTACAGGCATATGATAGCGATCATTGGGAATTTTGGACCATTCTTCTTGTAGGCATGTAATGAGGTCCTGGCCTGTTGTAGGGTGAGGACCTCACCCAATGCTCCAGTTCATCCCACAGATGTTCAGTAGGATTGAGATCAGAACTCTTTGAAGACCAGTCTAGTGTGGTGACATTCATGTCTGCAAACCATGCAGTTACAACAGCAGCCTTATGACACAGTGCATTGTCTTGCTGAAAGAGACAATGGCCAATTCTGCAGAAATACTACCACAAAGTAAGAATCATTGCATTGTCTAGAATGTTCTGATACCTCTCAGAGTTCATTGTTCATGGCACCACAAACAGTGGTGCCATGAACTCTGAGAGGTCTGAGGCTAAATCAGGAAATACAGGACCATATCATCACATCATCACCTCCAAATTTCATAGTTGGGATTATGCACTTGCCTCCATAGCTCAGTTGGTATAGATGAAGCTCTTTGGTCAAAAAGACCTGGGTTAGATTCCTGTCACTGATGTCAGGAACCTTTATCTGGTCTCTTTCATGAAAGGCAAGTTAGCTGGCCTCATACATAGGTAAGGGTTTTTTTCCCACCCTCCCAGAACAGGCATACTGGCCCCATGAACACACGCATCTACAGACATAGGACACACCGAGAGGCATAGGGCTAACCATCTTATCCTCAAGTTATGGTTGCGACATCCAAGAATACTTGGAAAGGTCGTAGGTGTTTAAGTGCCTGTTAGGACCACTGATAGATAGATCGGTTATGCACTCTGGTAAGCAGTGTTCACTGGGCATCCGCCACATCCACACCTGTCCATCTTCTCACTAAAGGGTGTAGCATAACACAGCTTTTCAAGCTTCTACATCCCGCTGTGTACACATTCCTTGCACAACTGAAGATGATAATGCATGTCGGTTCAGATAACGTGGGGCTTGCATGTTGTGGTTCTGAATGTTTTTGTGTAGATTTGTATTCCAGTTGATGTCTGTAACTCTACATTCAACATGTTAGCTGACAAATGGCAGTTTTTACATATTGTCTTTCATAGCACCATACAGTCACATTTGATGAGTGTGGTGGGTCATCCACTGTGGAATGCACTTGCAGTTAACTCCTTGCACTTCCGTCTCAGTATGATATTACTGATTGTTGACCTGTGATGGCCCAATTTGTTAACACTTTTCCAAATAGACTAGCCCGCAGCATGTCATCTTATCACAATGCCTCTTTCAAACTCTGTCAGCTCCCTTCTCGCAGCCATTTCATCCAGACACAATACTGACTGGGGAGTATCAAATTCCTTCAATTTATACTGGCTACACGTGACTTGTTATATGGCCTGATGCACCTTGCTTGCTTGTGGGGGGGGGGGGGGGGCTGTTGACTTTTTTCCAAGCATTGTATATCCATTATGATGGTACATCATTATCAGATTTTTCATAAGCACATAAATCATAAACAGATTTTTCAAAGCCACAGTTAAACAGTAAAGTCATCATATGAACAACAACTATTAAAAAAAAAAAAAAAAACATAGTGGTCATGAACTATAACCATTCCTTACATTAAAGGGACATCAGATAAAATAAACAGAATACTACAGAAATACAAACTCAAAGCCACCTTTAAACCTCCTGAAAAATTAAAAAGCTTATTCAACTCATCCAAACACCCACTCCCTCTGCTGGCCCACCCTAGAGTATACCATATTTTTTGTACCTGTAATCTACCATATATAGGGGAAACAGGATGCACAATTCCTATCAGGCAAAAGGAACATAAACAACACATATAATATAATATAATAACTATGGTGAAACTGGCCTTTCACCATAGTTATTATATTTATGATCATGCCCTGAACACTTTACATAGAATTGACTGGAAAAGCACCAGTTGGTTACATCACACCAAAACATGGTATGAATGCAAATTTAAGGAAGCCTGTGAGATTCTTATCAACCATCCAAAGCATATGGAAAGCACATATTCTACCCACGGAACCTTTCTTCCTAAGAGTTAACTATAAACAGGATTGTAGATATGTTGTTTATTATTTTAACGGTATAATAGAACACAGAAACTAAGTAAATAATTAATTTATTAACTTGATGCCTGATATTTCGCTGGTATTATAACCAGCATCTTCAGAGCACAAAAACACTGTTTGTCACAATACGCGAGATTAAAACAACATGGTGTACTTAAACAAAATTGTAGCAGCAACACAAAGACTAGAGTCCTGATTTTGGCGCCCTCTATCTGAAAAAAAAAAAGAAAAAAGAAAAAAAAAAACGCTATCATATATTACTAGAGTCCTAGAAAAGTGCTAGTTTTTTTTTTTTTTTCAGATAGAGGGTGCCAAAATCAGGACTCTAGTCTTTGTGTTGCTGCTATAATTTTGTTTAAGTACACCATGTTGTTTTAGTCTCGCGTATTGTGACAAACAGTGTTTTTGTGCTCTGAAGATGCTGGTTATAATACCAGCGAAATATCAGCATCAAGTTAATAAATTAATTATTTACTTAGTTTCTGTGTTCTATTATACCGTTAAAATAATAAACAACATGTTCGACGAACACATAAGTCTGTCCACACGTTTAAGGATTGTAGATAATCCAGAATCCAAAATCTAATATAACAATTGTCATGTTAAAAATAGCACATCATTGTTACTCTAAGAAAATTATCTATATGAAAGAATGTTTCTCTCATGTTTTCTTAAATAGAATTTAGCTTTGAATGTAGTTTCTAAATAATTAATTAATTTTTAATTTTATCTATATTTATTTTTTTTCACTAGAGATCATGCCAGTAGAATAACCGGTGATCAAATCGTTTTTTCTTTAGCTTACTGTGTGAAATGTAACTCAGCTTGTCCTTGTATATTTGTATATACTCCAGATGACGACCTTCATATGAAGGTCGAAACATCTGGAAATTAAAATAGTTATTTATAACATGGTTGTAAAGTCGATAATTTCTAAAACGAATTCTATAATACCCATTCAAAAGTTCATTGACCTATCTATCATAGTCCGCATTTAATAATCCCAAAAAAATGTTTGTAATTCTTCTTTGCACATTTTCCACAGCTTCTTTATCCTTCTGAACTCAGGAGACAAATCTGTGCACTGTAGTCCTGGTAGGATCATATCAAGGCCTTTTAAAGAGTCAAAATGACTTCCTTATCCTTATATGTCAGTGTTCATTTCAACATTACAATTATCCTTTGAGTTGTATTTGCAATTTTTGCTGTGTGATCTTTGAACTTCACTTTCCAATCCACCATAACCCCAACATCCCTAGCTTCATCAATTGCTTGTAGCATAATCTCGCCAATATAATGTGCCGTTGTAAATCTCGTCATGCCAAAGTTCATAACTGTATGCTTATTAACTTTGAATAGACAGCCATTTTGGTTTGTCCACTGTTCCAGCTTACTCAGATTATTCTGTTAGAGCTGAATATCAACATTCCTGATTGCCTTGCCTATATTTGCTTCATCAGCAAACAGTTGTACACCTTGTGTCAGATCCTTCGCAATATCATTAATGTGGCATAATTGAACAACAGTGGTTCAATTATATTCTACACATACACTGGCCACTGAATTAGAAACCTTTATGTAGATGTATGTAAAAGTCATGTATGCAGAATACCACATGTTCTAGTCAGTTGGTCAGTAATTGTCAATAGTGCTGATTATAATGGGGAAAACAAAGGAAGTTTGATAAAGGGCTTATTGTGGTTGCCCATCTGGCTGGAGCCATGATTTTGAAAACAGCAGCGCTCATTCATTTCTGAGTGTATATATTGTCTGCCACAGGTGGTGGAATGGCTGCCAAATATGGAGGTTAGCTGTGATATAAGCAGAGGTCTCTCTGACGAATAAACAGTCGTGGACCAACAGTTGTAGTCACTACCAGAGTATGGACAAATAGAGTCAGCAGCTCTGCTCAACTTAAAACTCACAAAAAATCTAAGAAAACACTAGGAAAACACCAGTCAACGAACAATGAACTATGTCAGGGTGAATCAGTGCTGCCATAAAAGCACTTGCCCTAGTAGTGAACAGCAGCACTACCAGTACTGGATTGAGGGTGAAGAATAATTTGGCATGGCTCAAGAACCAACAAATGTAGGTATAGACATTGAAAGGCTACATCACTGCAGGGTGGAAGGAAATGGGAGCCCACCATCTTATTTTCACATAGCATGTAAGCTGAACTGAAGAATTACCAAGTAAGGAAAACCATCTGTTCTGAGAATTGGAGGGCTTCCCTGGCAGGAGAGAAAACCATTGCAAGGCCTTTCTGCCATCAATCAGCAGAATAGATACTTGGAATATGAAATCTATGAAGCAATGTGGAAAACTAGAAAAGTTAAAGGTAGAAATGAGACAATTGAATATTGCTGTAGGGGTGCTTAAGGGTCAAAGCTGTATAACTGAGAGGAGACCTCCACATAGCCTTTAAAGGAATGTGGAGAACTGACCAGGGCTTCTGACCTAATGTCCAATCCTCACCTTCTCGTGGTGCATCCTGTTGGGTATCTACCCTGGATACTGAACGAACGAGGATGGGCTGGCAATTTGGGATTTAGCCGAATAAATTGTATTCTTGTTGGCTTAAACCAATATAGAAAATGATGGTACAACATAACAAAATTTCATGCTGGCTGGGGCGTCGCCCGGTTAAACAAGACCCCCGTTGTTTTCGCCAGGATGAACAGCAAAAAGTCAGCTACTGGAACAAATCTGAAAACACACCCCAACTCACCATCACCAGAGTTAAAGATCTTTACTATCAACATAAGAAGCCTGAATGGCAAAGAAATGGAGCTAGCGGAGGAATTAGATAAGTACCAGATCGACATAATAGTGGTGACTGAAACAAAAAAGACAAAAACTGGTGAGATCTTTCTGAACAATAAATACAAAATGTTATATTCAGGAAATGACAATCAAGGAAAAGAAGGAGTAGCCATAGTATTCAACACAAAATACGAGTCTAATCTTCTTAAATGGCAGGCAGTCTCAAGTAAAGTGATGTGGGCAAATATCAGAATGAGGAATTGGACAATGAGACCCATTTGTGCTTATGGTCCCACAGAAGGTTCTACTAAGGTAGAAGTGGAGGAATTTTTTCAGGCTTTAGAGAAAGCAACTGACACAATGAAAAAGGAAAAGCTGGTCCTTGTTGGGGATCTAAATAGCAGAGTAGGAAATGATGGCAAGATATACAAAAATATTTTGGGAAAATTTGGAGAAAAGTGCAAAGCTAATAATAATGGCAAATATCTGTTGGATTTCTACTCAGGACATGGACTGGTTATTACTAACACCATGTTCCACCATAAAAATGTGCACAAATTCACATGGAGAGAAGAGGCTAGGAATAAGAAAAGTGTCACTGACTATGTTATTGTTGATAGTGATGTTTTCTCCCTGGTGCAGGACACCAGAGTGTACAGAGGATTTGAAATTGGAAGTGATTACTGTTTAGTCTTGAGCAGGATAAAATTGAATTTCACATTGAAAAGAATAACATGTAAGAAAGTTTTAAAGCGAATAAAAGTTGAGCAGCTCTCAGATGTGAGCTGTAGACTAAAATACAGAAAGATTATTGAAGAAAAAATGAAAGAGTCTGAGAACAGGAATCAAACCTTGGAGATTCAGTTGCAAACTCTGAAGAAAACATTGATTGATTCTGCCAGAGGGGCATGTGGTGAGGTTGTCTGTAAGTATAAAAAAATCAGAACTCCCTGGTGGACATAGGAAGTTAAAGAGGCAGTGAAGGAAAAGAAGAAAGCATACTAAAAGTTCCTGTCAAATAAGTCAGCTTGTGCTCTTAGAGAATATAGAGACAAATGCAAGAATGCTAAACAGTGTGTAAAACTAGCTAAACAAAAGTCATGGGACGACTTTGGCAAGAATATAGAAAATATCAAGAAGGTGGCAAAATATTCTGGAGGTTGTTGAAGAAGCTTAAGAATGGAGGAAAGAGTGCTGTAAAAGGAATTAGAGATGATAAAGGTGACATGAAAACGGGAGAAAAAGATATCCTTGAAGTATGGAGTAATTACTTTGAAAAACTGCTAAATGAAACAAGCAGTGATGACAGCACAGTGATAAAAAACACTGACCAGGCATGCAGTCAGGAATACATATCCATACTTGAAGTAGAAAAAGCCATCAAAGGCTTGAAATGTGGAAAGGCAGCAGGAGTAGATGATATTCGTTCAGAAATGCTGAAGTATGGTGGTATAAGAGTCTTAGAGTGGCTGCACTGCATAGTTCAGAAAGCCTGGACAGAGGGACGAATTCCCGATGATTGGAGTAGAGCTCTCATACTACCCATATATAAAAAGGGAAATAAAACTGCATGTGAGAATTACAGAGGTATTTCCCTACTGAGTGTTCCTGGCAAGATCTATGCAAGTATACTTGAGAAACGGTTGAGAAGAATTGTGGAAGAAAAGCTTGGTGAAGAACAAGCTGGATTCAGGCCAAATAGAGGCTGTCAGGATCAGATCTTCACTTTACCACAAATAGTCGAGAAAGCATGGGAATATAACAAAGATCTGTATTTAAGTTTTGTCGATGTGGAAAAGGCATATGACAAGGTGACAAGAGAGAAGCTATTCAATACGCTGAAGTTATATGGTATGAATGGGGCATTATGTCAAGCAATACTTAGTCTTTACTTGAGTTGTAAGTCAGCAGTTAGAATTGAAGGAAGTACAGGAAGATGGTTTAATGTTAAATCTGGTGTGAGACAAGGATGTACATTATCCCCTCTGTTATTCATTATCTATGGATCACATTATGAAGGAAAGTGGTAATAAACATGATATCAAAATTGGTGATGTTAATGTCAGCTCTTTGCTTTATGCGGATGATGTTATACTTCTAAATAAATCTGCTACAAGTCTGCAAGATTTTCTGACTAAATTGAATAGCTGTTGTAATAGATATGGTATGAAGGTCAGCAATAAAAAGACAAAGACAATGAAAATAGGCCGAATCATTGAAAATGTCAAGTGTGTTGTGAATGGAGAACCTGTGGAACAAGTGAAACATTTCAGCTATTTAGGCACCATTTTTACTGAAGATGGTAAATTAAATATAGAAATAGACAAGAGAATCAGCAAAGCTGGTATGGTGGGAAGTCAACTGAATAAATTCATATGGAATAAGAGAGAAATTAGTCGGAACACTAAATTAGCTGTATACAAGACAGTGTTCATACCAGTTTTAAGTTATGGATCTGAGAGCTGGGTCAGAAGTAAAACACTTGACCAAAGACTAGAGACCACAGATATGAGAGTCCTGAGAAAGATTATAGGCATGAACAGATGGCAATATCATATTAAAAACGAGGATATTAGGAAAGAACTTGACATTGTCAGCATCCAGGAATGCATTAGCAGAGCTAATCTCAGGTGGTATGGTCACTTAAACAGAATGGGCAAGGAAAGATTAGCAAAACAAGTGTTCTCTGCCAGGTTGGCAGCAAAATGACCAAGAGGAAGACCAAGATATAGGTGGATTGATACCGTACAAAGTGCTTTAGAGGATAGAAATATAAGATCTGATAATGTTGGAGTCTTGACAAGTAACAGACTGATTTGGAGGAAAATGGTAGATTGGAAATTAATAATGATGTAATTTTTTTCATGTAGTACTATCATATCCTGTACATCCCTTGAGGGTACATGGCAGGAATTTGATGATGATGATGTGTTTACTTATGTGTTCGTCGTACATGTTGTTTATTTTTTGACGGTATATATTAGAACACAGAATCACACCATCACCCGTCTCAACAGTATGGTATGTTAAAAAAAACGTTAACCCACAGTGCGAGAGCAATCTGATCCAATGATAATGCTCTTGCTGTTGAAATGGCTCATTTTCGCCACACCTTCTTGTCCAATGGCTATAATCCCCATAAGATAAACAAAATTCTAAATACTCCTAAGAAATCACTCCTGCTATTCACCACAGAGAACTACAACAAAACAGTCACCATCCCATATATTAAAGGCACATCCAAAAAGATCTCTAGAATTCTTAATAAACATGAACTATGCACCATATTCTGGCCATGTGTCAAATTAGCAACTGTTATCCGTTCACCCAAGGACAGCATTCCTCCTTTATCACATCGTGGAGTCTACGAAGTAACCTGCTCGTGTAATCAAGCCTACTACGGTCAAACAGGAAGAACTGTGAACATCCGCATCAGTGAACATAAACGATACATCTGGCATTATCACTATGGCAAGTCGGGCCTAGCCGACCTTGCTTTGGATACCCCTGCACATAGGATCAACTGGAAGAAAAAAGTACTGCACAGAAGCTCTTACAAGTTGGAGAGATTGTTCTTAGAGGCAACAGAAGCCCTGAAACACTCTCCAAATCTCAACAAATATGGCTGTATAAATTTGCCTAAAATCTGGGAGACAGTCATCTTAAGAAAAAACTAGTACTGGCTTTTTTCTCTCTCTTTTTTTTAGGACTCTAGTCTTGGTAGCTGCACTTTTTTTTTTTTTTTTCAGATAGAGGGTGCCAAATTAGGACTTTAGTCTTTGTGTTGCTGCTACAATTTTGTTTAACTAGTCTGTTGATTACACCATGTTGTTATAGTCTCGCGTATTGTGACAAATGTGTTTTTGTGCTCTGAAGATGCTGGTTATAACACCACCGAAATATCAGCAATAAGTCAATAAATAATTATTTACTTATTATTCTGTGTTCTAATATATACCGTCAAAAAATAAACAACAAATATTAATACCATTGAGGAATATTAATGTAAGAAATAATCCTTATCAAGAGACCTAGCCCTTATAAAGATATATATGGTGTGACTATTAAATAACAAGACTGGTTGCAAAAATGTGGTTTATTATTACAATTGTACAACTTAATTGTTATCCCCTTCAACATACTCCCTGCCTCTATCTATACACCATTGCATACGAAATTTCCATTGTTGGAAGCAGTGCTGCAAGTCATCAGGTGTTATCTGCTTCAGTAGTGCTGCTGTTTTCTCCTTTACCTCATCCACTGACTGAAAATGGGTGCCCTTCAATGCGAATTTCAACTTTGGAAAAAGGTAAAAGTTGCATAGAGCTAAGTCCAGCGAGTAAGGTGGATGGTCCAACACTGGGATCTTCTTATCAGCCAGATACTGTTTTACAGACAGTGCACTGTGGGTTGGAACGTTGTTCTTCCACAGATTGGGTCTTTTCTTCCTCACTCGTTCTCTCAGCTTAGCCAGAACCTCAAGGTAATAATGTTGGTTAACTGTCTGACCCTCTGGTACCCATTCAACCATTACCGTGTAGTATTGACTTGCTCATTCTTGTTTTTTTCATTCTCAGTGACGTGAGAGTTTTAAGTGCATCGATTGTCTCTTTGTTTCTGGATCGTACTGGAAAATCCACGTCTCATCACATGTAATGATCTTCTCCTGCAAGTCCAGCTCTGCTGTCAGCTGTTCCATGATGTCAGTGCAAATTTTTTTTCTGCAAAGCGACTTCACACGTGTTTCTTTTATAACAGCCTACAGACTAACTATGAGCAACAGCGAACAATGCTTATCTCAACTGCTTCTAGAACCTTCAAAGTCATTGCGCCTGCACACATCCCACTGCTACGAGTACACGATTCACAACGCACCCTTGTCTTGTTATTTAATAGCCACACCTTGTACATGGAGCCTGTCTTTCCTAATCCTACACATGGAGCCTGTGTATCTCAGTGGATGTGGCGTTTGCACACCACCGCACTTGGCCGCACGAAGGAAGATTTGGTTTTGAGTCTAATCGGCGACTAGAGGAAATTTTTCTAAGCCTTTTTTCGACTGGTTCCCGAGTTAGTCGATCTCTGGCACGGGCAAGCAGGTTTTTCCTCCCGGAAACTCGGGTTTTTCGTCCTGTAAACTCAAGAAAATCGACCGTAGAACCCACATTATTTCAGACATTAAATATATTGTGTTAGGGTTAGGGACCACGAGATGGCGGCACATTTGAGCCGTCTCTCTTCACTGCGTACCGCTTAATTAGTGATAGCCTTGGGCCATCTGTCTCTGATTGGGTACCAGTGGAGATTGAACTGCCCACACAGTCTCCAAAAGTTAGATAGGGCTAAATGGCCTCGCCTACTCTTGTATACGGGAATAAAAAGCCGTTAGCTGATTTTTATTTATTATTATATACCTTGTACATGTAAACAACAAGATACCATGATGAGGATATTAGTATATGGACACACTGAAGAAGTAATGATGATGGTAAATGATTAAGAACACTTGACTTTGATGGGAGATTAGAATGCAGTTGTTGGAGAGGAAGAAGAGAAGATTATTGGCAAATTTGGACTGAGCAAATGAAATGGCAGAGGAGAAAGCAAATACACTATTTGAGCAGCTTAAAAAAAAAAAAAAAAAAAAAAAAAAAAAAAAAAAAAAAAACATGGATTGCACCAGCATCACAGAACAATATTAATTAGACCTACATAATCATCAGAAAAAAAAATATTGTAACCAGGTGAAAATGTGTAAAAGTTATCCTGGAGCTGATGTTAACACTGAACATATCCCAATCATCTTAACAAGTCATTTACGATTGAAGAAATCATGCATAAAAAAACCATACAAAAAAGGAATATAGCTAAAATAAAAAATGGTATAAAAGTCTGCAAAGATTTTAGCAAAGAAACAGGCAAATTAATAAATTCCCAGAAATCAATGGAAAAAGAAATTAATGAAATGTAGGAATCTCTTAAGAGAAAAATAAATGAAGCTGCAGAAAAACTTTGTAAAAGAACTAAAAATACAGTAGAAGCCATGGATCACTGGAGAAATATTAGAACTAATGACACAAAGAAGAAAGTACAAAAATGCAAAAAAAAATAAGAGGAGTATAGAAAATATAGAAACATGGTGAATAGAGAAGGCAAGAAAGCAAGGGGGAAAAAAAAAGAATTGAACAAGCATGCGACACAATGGATATAAACATGAGTAGAGGTAACACTGGAAGGGCATAAGATAATCTAGTAAAAAAAAAAAGTTCAGAAAAAGAGAAAAGATAATGACATCGAGCATGATCAAGAGTAAGAATGGAAAGTTACTAATTGAAGATGATGAAATAATGCAAAGATGGGTGCAATACACTGAAGAACTTGATCATCATCATCATCATGCATATCAAGGATTTAGGCCTAGCATAGCCTGTTCCGGCTTAGAAGTCATCGTTTAAGAGGACATCCTGGTTTTCTTTTTCCTAACGGCTTGTACTTTAAGGCTTGTTTTGGTAATCTTTTTGTTTTCATTCTTTGAACGTGTTCCATCCATTTATGTTCATATTTTTTAATTTTTTCTGTTACTGGTTCTTGGTTTAATTCTTTCATAATTTCTTCATTTCTTTTGTGATCAAATAGGATATACTTTGCAGTTTTTCTCATAAACTTCATTTCTGCTGTTGTTAATCTTTGTTTGTCTTTTTGTTTTATTGTCCAGATTTCGCTTCCATACATTAAGACTGGTAGGGCTGATGTATTGTATACTTTTAGTCTGGTTTGTTTTTGAACTAGATTTGGTATAAATATAGAGTTAATTACACCTGTTATTTTTAAATATTTTGCAATTTTTACGTTTATATCTTTTTCATTTTCATATGTGATCATACATCCTAGGTAGTTAAATGAATTCACCTGTTCTAAGATCTTGTTATCTATTACTATTTTAGTTCTTGCTGGATCTTGTCCTTTACAGGCCATAGTTTTTGATTTTTCTGTTGATATTATCATACCATAATCTTTGGATATCTCATTTAGATCTAAAATAGCTTTCTGTAGTTTATCTTCAGAATTTGTAATTATTATTTGGTCGTCGGCAAAGAGGAGAGTGTTTAAGTTTACTGTAGGAGAAAGTTTAATTCCTTGATGTAAATTTTTATTCCATTTTATTATTATTTCATTTAAGTAGATATTAAAAAGAGTTGCTGAGAGGGGACATCCTTGTTGGACCCCTTGGTTTATCTCTCTCGTATATGATTTAATCTTATTTGTATTTGATTATTTTCATATATACTTGTGATAGCTTTTAGGATATTATTTGGTATTTGTCTTTCTTTTAATATCGGTACACAATAAATAACGGAAAAAACTCACGTAGAAAGATTATTTATTAGTATAATTTTCGCCTGTGTGTCACAGGCATCTTCAGTACATTAAGCTCAAATTAAACACTAACTGACAATTCCAAAAAGCGCCACCTAAGTAGCTGGTGTAAGGTAACTAAAAAGGTCAATAACTTTCCTTAAAAAAAAAAAAATAATAAATAAATAAATAAATAAATAATACAATAAAAAGTTAGGAAAGATTAGCTGATTTGTAAAGTACTATCTCCCATAAAGGGGATAGACGTAAGCCATCGGATTTGTTTAAGTTAGGAGAATGAAGTAGAGTTTCACATGTTCTTTATAAAGGTGTTCCATGAGAAACTGACTTTTGTGAAGAATTCTTGTCTTTCTCCAATGAACTCTGTGTCTAGTGAAGATGGCATGTTCAGAAAGTTCATTGGAGAAAGACAAGAGTTCTTCACAAAAGTCAGTTTCTCATGGAATGCCTTTATAAAGAAACATGTGAAACTCTACTTCATTCTCCTAACTTAAACAGATCCGACGGCTTACGTCTATCCCCTTTATGGGAGATAGTACTTTACAAATCAGCTAATCTTTCCTAACTTTTTATTGTATTAATTTTTTTTTTTTTTTAAGAAAGTTGTTGACCTTTTTAGTTATCTTACACCAGCTACTTTGGTGGCACTTTTTGGAATTGTCAGTTAGTGTTTAATTTGAGCTTAATGTACTGAAGATGCCTGTGACACACAGGCGAAAATTATACTAATAAATAATCTTTCTACGTGAGTTTATTCCGTTATTTATTGTGTACCGATATGTCTACTCACGGTTTACCTCTTTTAAAACTTATTTCTTTTAATATGTTAAATAATATGTTTCTTTTAACTTTGTCAAATGCTTTTTCAAAGTCAATAAATGCAATATGTATTTCTAAATTGTATTCTCTTCTTTTCTCTATTATTAATTTTACGCAAAAGGCCAGGTCTATACATGATCGTCCTTTTCTAAATCCATTCTGTACTTCTAAAATAAAGTTTTCGGAATACTTCATTAGTTTGCTATTTAAGATTCTGCTATATATTTTGTAACAGGAATTTAGTATACTGATATCTCTATAGTTTTTAGGGTCATCTCTATTACCTTTTTTAAAGATAGGAATCACAATTGCTTTTTTCCATTCTATCGGGGGGATACCAGGTGAATAAATTTTATTTAAAAATAATAAGAGTCTTTCTTTGAATCTTGTTCCTGCATATTTATATAGTTCTGAACCTAGTTTATCTTCTCCAGGTGATTTTCCGTTTCTTGTTTCTTTCAGGCTGATTTCTAATTCTTCTTTAGTTATTTCCTTTTCATTTTCGTTAATTGTTTGCCAGTTGCCTTTTTAAAAATATTTGTCTGTCCCCAATTATGTGTAGGAATTTAGAAATTCTTCTAATTTCAATTCAGTGTTTAATTTTATGTTTTCTTTGGTATCTGCATTTAAGTGTTTCAAAATTTTATATACATTGGATCTTATATGATTTTATATAAATCATGTTCTAAATTAGAAACAAATTTGTTCCATGATTCTCTGTCTTTTTCTGACTTCTCTTTTAGCTATGGCTCATATTCTTTTATATTCTATTTCTTCTTCTAATCTTTTACTGCTTAACCATTTGTGATAGGCTTCTTTTTTCTTTTTGATTATTTCTTTCATTGTATCATCCCAGATCTTCAATTTTTTCCTTTTATTGAATTTTTTGGTCATTCCTAAGCTTTCATTTGCTGCTGCATTTAGTATCATTTTTATATTAAGCCATTCTATTTCTATTTCTTCATTTTGTTTTATTTTGTCTAGATATTGGTTAATTCTTTGTTCATATAGCCATTGTACATTTGTGCCATTCAATAGTCTAGTTTTATAAACAAATGTTTCAATTTTTCTTTCTGTTCTTGTTACTTGTAGCCATTTAGGTGGTAATCTTAATTTTATTTTAACAAGGAAGTAGTCACTGCTTATTTCATATCCTCTGTGAACTCTAACATCTAGTGAAAATTTTGATGTCTTTTCATTTAATGTAAAGTAATCTAATATTGATTTCCATCCTCTTGCTGCCCAAGTATAATTATGTATGTCTTTATGTTTAAAGAAGGAATTCATTATTTTTAGGTTATTATAAACTACAAAGTCAATCAATTTTTTACCATTCCTGTTTAGAGTATATTCTCCATGTATTCCTATATTATTATTAATTTTCGTGTTTTCAATTCTTGCATTTAAGTCTCCTGCTAAAATTACGTAATCATTTTTATTTATTTTATTATATATGTTTTGTAGTTGATTATAAAAATCAATATTATTCTGTTCTCTCCCTCTTCTGGGCCATATAAACCAATTATTGTTAAATAGCCTCTATCTATTTTTATTCTAGCTTCTATTCTAGCTGCTATTTTAAAATTTCTTTCATTTAATAATTGGTCTAATTCTATTTCTTTATATACTATTCCTCTTACATTCCAGTTTGCTATGTGTATTATATTTTGTCATTTCCATTTTTCTTTTACCTTTTCCATTCCAGGGTCGTTTCCTATAGATTCAATCTGATTATATTTTTCTGTCAGCTTACTAGTAGAATTATGTTCTCCATGTCAGGGGACTAGCCTGACGATGGAATAGTTCAGTGGTAGGGCTGCTACCTTAAGGCTTCTGAACTAGCCTTCTTTCGAATTTAAACCCATAGGAGGAATAGGGTATATTGAAGGGGGAAAGAGTAGATTATAGAAGAATTATAGTAAGGTTTATAGAGAGGGCATAGTTGTAAGGCCAGAAATGAAAAGACCCCATGGCCCTCGTGTACTCTAATAGCATAAGGGTCATAAAATAAGAAGAGTTGGCTGATAAGGCCTTATACGAAAGATTAAAGTAAGTGGATCTTCCTCAAAGTAGTAGAAGGAGATGTTAGATCCAGCTAGGGTCCATGGGAGTGTCGCTTCCCTTATAATCAAGATGATTGTCCCTTATGGTCCTGTTGGTCCACGAGTCCTTATTTAGTATATTCGGACCACCCCACCATATACTCACGCACGCATACACACACACACATGGTGGGCTCCCTTATCCGCCACCCAGGGGACGCACTCTCTCTCGTGGATACAGAGTTCCCCGAGAGGAAGAACTTGATATAGCAGAAAAATAAGATAATTCGCTCC
The DNA here is from genome assembly GCF_054136105.1 of Typopeltis vanoorti. NCBI lineage: Eukaryota > Metazoa > Arthropoda > Arachnida > Uropygi > Thelyphonidae > Typopeltis > Typopeltis vanoorti. The sequence continues at coordinate 4,553,786 of NC_143552.1, read as the reverse complement.
TGGAGGGAGAAAAAGAGGTAGAGGAAGATGAGAAATGACCACTTATTTTAAAGTTTTGATAAGGCTTATCAAAACTTTTCAAAACTTTTCTTATCAAAAGAGCCTTATCAGAATTTGATAAGGCTCTTATAGAATTGAAACAGTGTTATTCACGAGGAATTGACCAAATCCCAGGAAAAATTTTACAAGCGCTAGGCAATGAAACAAAATGTGAACTATATGAAATGATCAATCAAATGTACACAACTAGAGACATCCCAACAGATTTTGAGAAAAGCATTATGTTAGCAATTTAAAAAAAAAAGCTAATGCATTAGTGTGCAAAGATCACCAAATGTTAAGCCTCTCACCCCACAGTTTTAAAATCCTAACCAGAATTATCTATTGCCATATTAACAGAAAAATAGAAGAACATTTACCTGATGACCAATTTGGTTTCAGAAGGAATAAAGAGACAAGAGCAGTTATACTACCTCTCCAACTGATAATAGAAAAAGCACTTAGAATAAACACACCCATATTCGTACTCATTTATCAACTACAGTGGTATCTTGCTAATCCGAACTAATATAAACCGTGCTCGTTTGGATTAGCGAATTTTCGCCCAAGAGACAACAATAACTAGCTTTTAAGACAAAAATAATCAGATTCTAATGGGATATCAATTTAATTCTGTAAATAAATGAAATATCTGATAGAAAAAAAAGCTACTATACTGTAATGCAAAACTTATAAAAAATACAGTACACAAGTTTATTTTAGTAAAAAATTTAGTTTGTATGTACCTGTATTTTTGAGGATTCTGATTTAATAAAATTGCATAGTTCAGTACATAACTTAATTTGCGTAAAAAATAGCAATTTCTTGTACACAACACACAAAAAAGTTTTTTTTTATTTCTTTGTAAAAAAGTCACTGATTTTCTTTTGCTTCTTTGAAACTAAACTTTTTTCGTATGCTTTTCGGTTGTTTTTATTGCCGCATTAGCAATAAAATTTTGTGGAATGGCGTATCATTCTGCTTAGCCCATTCTATACACACATTAAAACTGTCAGTGCTTCTTCATGTTTTACTTTTTTTTTTTCTTCGAGTTCTTTATCGTCGTCATCATCTTCTAATTTATACTGTAGCATCATATTTATAATTTCAGCATCTAATTTGATTTAGAATTCACTTTTGGTTCTACCTGTAATCCATTCCATAATATCTGTTTGTGAAATTTCAACGTCTGGATTTATATTTTTAACCAAATTATACACGTTTTGAATTTCCTCTTTTTGTGTATCACCGTAGCTATGCTGTACTGTAATAATAGAATGAATAATAATAGTTAAAATAATAATTATTAAATAAAAATAATAGTACACAATATGATAATATGTAATAAATAAAACTTTTTTTCTTTCAAACCGCAATTCAGATTGCTGGATGGTTCGGACTAAAGAGATTCGGATTAGCGAGATATAACTGTATATAAAAAAATCAAACTGCAGTCATAGGAAAATAAGGGAGAGAAGCTAAAATAAGAAAGGTCGTTAGACATGTATGCAGACTCTTGCCATTACTTTTTAATATTTACATCGAAGAGACTGAAATAATTCAAAGAACAAATCAATAGTGGAATAAAGATCAATGGCAGGCTTTATAATACAATAAGATTTGCAGACAACATAGCCTTAATAGCAGAAAACCTACAAAAGTTTCATTGCAGAGATGCATATACTCCTAAACGAAAGATGCATGATGAAAAATCAGTGAGTGAAAAAAACAAACAAAAGTAATGAAATGTGCCATTGTGGCAAAATGAAATGTGGCAAACAAATCATAAATGTCACAATAGATAGGAAAAGAATTTACCCACATAGGAAATCATGTGTGCAGCTTATAATAACATCAGATGAGAGAAGTGGAATAGATATGAGAACAAAAATAGCACAAGAAGAAAAAAAAAACAGCTTTTAACAAGAAAAGAACACTATTAACATCAAAGAGTATGTTGTTGAGAACAAAGAAGCACTTCATTAAAAGCTTTGTCTGGAGTGTGACCCTCTATGGATCAGCGACATAGGCTCAACTTTCCTGTGTTATGAAAATAACAAGCATCGTTTCAAGCATAGTGCTGAAAGCAGTAATAGTGGACTAGAACAGAAGTTACTTTATCATGTTTCCAGTTTACTCTCTAAGCTTCAACTTCAAACTGATTTTTTTTTTTTTTTTTTTTTTTTTTTTTTATATGTTGGGCCCATACACAGGAGGTTGATTGGTCAACCTATAGTACATTAGTACCGTGTATGGGTGGTGGGTTGGGAAAGGAGGAATTTGTTTACATTTGATTTGAATGACTTTAAATGACTAAAAAAAAAGACTGTTCCATAGTGCAGCAGTTGCAGGGATGAAAGAAGAGGAAAAACAGAAATTTGTTCTGTTTGTTTCTAGGTGTACTGTGAAGGGATGTTGTGCAGCAGCTGCATGAGCTTAGTACTGTGCGGGGGAATTATTGATGTTATTTCGGATGAGCATTTCCCATGGAATTATTTGTAGAATATACTTACCGCAGAGTCCAAACATCTGCATGAAAGTGGGGGAAGAGAGTTGGTAAGGGATGGATCATTGACAAGTCTAATTGCCCTCCTCTGTATTGTATTGAGTCGAGCATTTTGAGAGAGCTTTTAGGGGCTCTACCCCATATCTCCGCTGTATTGAATCGAGCATTTTGAGAGAGCTTTTAGGGACCCCACCCTATATGTGGGAGCAGTATTCAATAGTTGGGCAGATTTGTGACTTGTATAATGTTAGTAGCTGTTCAGGGGTGAAGTAACGTCTTGAGCGGAAGAGCAATCCTAGTTTTTTTTTGAGGCTGGCGATGCAATGTTGTGCCAGGAGAGGTTTGATGTGAGGGTGATTCCGAAGAGTGAGATCTCAGGCTGTCTGGAAATTTGGGTATCATCAAAAAGGATACTGGGAAAAGGTTGTTCTTTTTTATGGGAAATAGTACAGAACTGGGTTTTCTTGGCGCTGAAATTTATGAGGGGTTATCTTAATCCCATTGTAGGATTGCTTGGAGATTGGAGTTGAGGGTGGTGGTGGTTGATGTTCTGTAGGATGAAGTGAGTTGTGTAGGGTAAGGCTTATCAAATGCAAGCGAGAAGTGTAGTGTGCTGTCATCTGCAAAACTGTGTATTGGGTTGGAGGTCAATTGCAGTAGGTCATTGATGTACAGCAGGAACAGAGTTGGTGAGAGGACAAAACCTTGTGGGAACCCAGAATTAATTGAGTGCTGCAAGGATATGGAGCCATCCACCATCACACACAGTGTGCGTCCAGACAGAAAACTGGCAATCCACCTACAGAAGTCCTGGGTCAGACCGAATGATGGTAGTTTGCTTAGTAGGCCTTTGTGCCAGACCTGGTCAAAGGCTTTGGAGATATCTAGTGTAACCACTTGAGATTCATCAAACCTCTCCATTGCATTTGTCCAGATATGGGTGACGTATGTGAGTAGATCTCCTGTTGATCGGCAGTGGCGGAATCCATACTGCGGTCATTCATTTGGTGAGTGTTTTCAAGATAGTGTAGGAGGTAGGAATTGATGATTTTTTCCATTACCTTTGACAGGACTGAGGTAAGCGAGATAGGGCGGTAATTGGATGGCAGTGACTTGTCACCCATCTTGGGAATGGGCTGAATATAGGACAATTTCCAGTTTGTGGGATTGATTCCAGTGGAATAGGAGAGTATATATAGGTGACATAGGATAGGGTCAGTTCTGGAGCACAGTTTTTCAGAACAATTGGGGGAATGCCACCAGGGCTAGGAGACTTTTTTGAGTCTAATTGGGACAGTATTTTTCTGATTTCATCCTGGCAGAAGGATATAGGGGGCATTGTATGTTGGGTGTCTGGAATGGTTGGGAAACATTTACCATCATCAGTTATGCATGCATTTGAAGCAATGTATGAGGCCAGAAGATTGACTTTTTCTGTGTGTGATGAGGTAGTAGAGCCATCAGGGTGTGATAGGGGGTGGGAATAGTGTTGGACAGAAGTTGTGGCCAATTGCTTTGGCAAGAGACCAAAAGGCTCGACTGCCGTTTGGACAGGCTGCTAGTTTCCTGCTTTTTGCTCTTTTGAACTCTGTTTTGGAAGTGTTGATTGTTTTTTTTTTTTTTTTGCATCTATTACGGGCTTCGGTGTAAGCTTTGAGGGAGGATGAGGTTCTTGATTTCAGCCAGTTGTGGTATGTATGGTGTTTCACCTCTACAGCCTTGGCACATCTTTTGGAGAACCAGGGGTTCGTTAGAGAATGGCAGTTCAGAGTGTTGTGTGGAATGTACGTATTCATGCCGGCGAGGATTACTTTGGTAATAAGCTCAGTGCATATGTTTGGGTTGGAAGGCCGGAAGCAATAGTCCAACCATGGGAATGCGGCATAGAAGTTTCGGAGGCTGTCTCACTTGGCACTGTTATAGTGCCAAACTACTCTTGTATGGAAGTGAGCACTAGGTTGTGGTCAGAATTGCCCAGGGGACTCACTGTGTATTTGGAGGGGTCATTTGGTGAGGAAGAGATCTAGGGTGTTTGGGGGAGTGGTTTGGGTTATCTGGTATTCTGGTTGGCATCTGGACAAGTTGTATAAGGTCGTTGGTGATGGCAAATGTTTCTGCATCTCTGCCTGCAAGATCTGTACAACTGGAGGAGGAAAGCCAGCTAGTGTTGTGGACGTTAAAATCTCCTAGAAGGATGATTTTTCTGTTGGGAAAGTGGGATTAGAGAAAGTCGACTTTTAGGGAGAGGAAATTAAAGAGCTCGCGGTGGTTGGTTGTGTTGGGGGAGCGATAGAGGCAGCAGATGAATTGAACTGAGTGGGGAAGGGATATTTTCAACCAAAGAAGGTCAAAAGTTGGGTGATTCTAGGTTAGGCGCTCTCTGGCAAGGTATGTCTGAGCGAATGTATGTGCAGACACCACCCTTGGAGCAAAAGTTGTTGAAGAGTGAGTAGTTTGGGAGGTTGAGATAAGTGATGCTGGAGGGAGATTTGGGTTTCTGCCAGGAAGGGTAGGTGAGTTTGGTAGACTGTAGGTGGTAGTGGACACTATTCAGGTCGGAGTTTAGGCCACAGATGTTGGTGAAGTGGATGTGGGATGTTTGTTGGACTGCATGGGTCTTGCACATTTCCTGTGCATTGCCTGCCTGCTGGTCTCCATGGTGGCATCACTTGGTTTTTTTTCACCAGTTTATCTTGTCTGTAGTTGATGGTCCAACTGTTGTCACCATTTTGACGTTTTTCTTTGAGTTGTCTTCATTCTCTTTGTGCAAATGATAAGTCTGGTTGTGCACGTATGCGCGATTGGGGGCAGGAGTCTTTGAACTTGTTTTTTTTTTTTTTGCAATATTTTTGGGATCGATGTTGTATTCTTCAGCTAGTTTCTTGATCCTCTTGTAGTGATTTTCCATTGGGAAGTTCAGAATGATGGTGTTGAGTTTTTTGTGTTCAGCCTCCATCAAGTCGTTTACCGTTGATGTGATTAGATCGCAAAGTTCTTTCACTGGCAGAGTGAAGCTTGCATTTCGCTGGTTTTCGATTTGATCTAGCTTAGCTTCAACTGCATGTATTTTGTCAGTAAAAGTTTCATTTAAAGCATTGATGTGCTGTTTGAGATTTTCGACATGTTTGCCTATGTTCAGAAGTTGTTTTACTGAACGAAGGCACAGCGAACAGAAGAACGGCTGGTTAAGTTCGATAAGTAGCTTATGTGCAGCTTCGTCAATTTTTGTACAGGAAGTGTGCAGCCAGTGGCAACAGAACTCACAGAATATGCCATTTTTTTGTCTGTGACATTGGTTTTGCAGTTGCGGCACATAATAGGATTGTCGATGGTGGTCGACGGCACTGTGCCGGCAAGACACGTGGTGCTCGTTCACCGTTGGCTTTTAGTGCCGATATCTTTGCTGTGTACGGTAGGCATTGTGTGCACTTACACGTGGCTGATTTTGAATTGGAAGGATAGCTGGTTTAATACACTAAAAGTACTTACAGGTTGTACTGAAGTATTCCGCTGTTAGGTTTCCATTTGATGGTTAATTTCAATGGAAAAAACACTCACAATAACGGTAAATCAGGGAGCACAATCTTATAGTAGTCTGTTCACTGATGCCTCTCTACATCACCTCATTTAACTATTACTGTATCCAATTTTGCATCATCAAAAAACAACTGAATATATCCATTCAGATTATTTCATATATCATTTATGTACAAATTTTTGTACAGGATGTCCTCTTAAACGATTCAACAATGACTTCTAAGGCCGGAACAGGCCATATTAGGCCTAAATCCTTGATATGCATGATGATGATGATGATTTATGTACAAATTAAACAGTAGTGTTCCAAGCACAGATCTTTGTGGCACACACCACTAGTCACTTGCTCTCTCTCTCCTTAATTCTTTTCCTCCATATACTACTTCATGGTATCTTTCCATAAGCCACCCATGTTTCATATTCATATCTATGTTACCAGTTTCATATTCATTCCAGTGTGTTCCAGTTTACACAACAGAGTTCCATGCAGTGTCTTGTCAAATGCCTTTTCAAAATCAAGTCATGTAGCTTTTCCCTTCATCTACCTCAACTGTCACTCTGTTATCAAAGTTAGTAAATTACTAAGGCATGATTCACAGGACCATGCTGTCGCCCGTAGAGTATCATATTCTTATCCACTCATTCTGAATTCTGTCTTTGACTGAACTTTCCCAATACTTTTACCATCAGTCCAGAGATACTGATTGGTCTGTAATTGCTACTGCAGTCTTAGAGTCTCCTTTATGCTAACTATTATATAATTGCAGAGGAAAGTATCTTGATAAAACATGAGAAATAAAATGGGCCTGCATAGTGTGCTAGTAAATAACACATTGATTTGGATTTAAATTTAAAACAATTGAAGATAACATGTATGGGTGCCACTTGAGAAGTCCAGAGATTACCAGAATTATTTGAATTTCATTTTGATGATAATTGCTTGTGTATTGCTTCTTTATAACTTTTCTCAGATTCTATTTGTAGTAGTATTATTTGTAGTAGCTGTGTGAAGTTGAAAAAATATTTTAGGAATAAATTCTGAAATACTCTACATTTTAATTGATAACATTGAAATTCATATTTCTGGTGTTTTTTTCTTGAAACTTTTACATTGTTTAATTTGTATGTGATGTTTTATTATGACATTATAGATACGATGACTTGGATCCATCAGTGATTCATGAAAATGCAACACAGCCAGAGATTTTAGTTCCTATTCGTCTAGATATGGAATTAGATGGTCATAAGCTGCGAGACACATTCACCTGGAATAAAAATGGTTATTTTTTTAATATTTTTATCTTCATTTATAAAGAGATAGTTTTAGGATTTTGTTGATCTTATAATGTAATGATTCTTGATAATTCTCTGTCTCTATCTCTCTTTCATTATACACAGGCAACAATTTGTTAATTGTTGATTATAAACTTAAAAATAATGCAGCACTTTTTGTATTTGAAACAAGCAAGTGCCCATGCTGACATGAATGTCATGTCAGTATTCATTATTATGTTATATTAAGTCATTGTCTAATGCAGAAAGCAAGAAATATAGCAATGCTCTTTTTCTAGTCCTGCCTGATGTTTAGAAGATAAGCTAGAGTTTCTGCATTACCTTCATAGTATATGAAGAGAATGTGTTATTCTTGAACTAACACTCATCTGACTGCAAGTTCTCACTCATTGGACATTCTTCAGGGTCCATGCTGCTTGTCCTTTTTAAAATCATTATTCTTTAAGCTTTTTATGATGGACTTTTACTAGAAAAGGTAGGTTTCTGTTGTGATTTCTTCTGTGGTATGAGGACAAAGTGAAATTGTAATGCGAGTATTAAACCACATAGAACAACTGGATATAGTATTTACTCAACTAGTTTCTTGAAGTAACTAATTTTTTATTTTATTCACAATATCTCCTGATGATGGGAAACAGTTATTTCACAAACCTAAGTGTGTGAATAAACATTTTTTAACTATCAAGTTGTTCTGTGTGGTTTAATATCAACCTTACAATTTCATCTTCAGAAAGATAGGTTGTCAAATTATTTTCACAGTTAACTTGCTAAATTCATCAGTGGGTTAAATTTTTTATGGTGTGAAGAATGAAAATGAAAACATTACTGAATCCTTCCACCTGGCTGCATTAGTTCATCTATAAGTATGAATTCCTTGAATTATCCAATTCTTACTTTATCAAATCCAGAGCACTGGTTACTCAGTGCCCTGGATTTAAAAAATCTGTGATAGATAAGCTATACATTGTGACTACCACTCAATAGGTCAATTAATGAGACTAATACAAGACTACCCGTGTTTAAAGCTTAATGGAATGAAACAGAACTGGGAAAGGATTAAAACTAATGTTTAGTTCTTCCAGTATTCCACCTCGGTCACAAAAACATCTTCATGGAATACAGTACAAACTTGTAACGCACACACAAAGACAATACAAAAATAAATGAAACTCAATGCACAAAAAGACTGTACTAGGTGTGTTTGTGTGCCCTGTCTGGATGCCTGCTAGAAGTCTTGATTGTAATTAAGATTAGGTTTATTTTGAGAATAGTTGATGATTCTAAAAAAAAAAAAATGTCTTTCACTTTTAAACTTCCTGCAGTGGAGCATGGTGGATTTTCTTCTTTGATTCTGTGTGGAGTATCTAAAGCATGGTCTACCAGACCTTGACTGATCATGATTCCTGATGGATTTGTTATGTTCTTCTGTGCATGTGGCAGCTGATCTTTCAACCTATTCATGGGAGGACAGCTTGCAGGAACATGGAACTCTATACACACCAAGAATGAGAGAGGAAGGAGCTGGTCCTTAGGGTAATAGGTAAGGATAGCCAGTTTCAAGTGAAGCTTGAAGGCTGTGCGGAGGTTGTATTTATTAGAATTTTGGCTATTTTTTCAGAGGTATCCTGGACATATGGAATAATTGTAGCATTAATAAAATATTTCTAAAGAGAATGTGGAGGATTGGGAGAAGGATTAAGTTATTTGATTCTGCAGTAACAATAGCCATTAGATAGAAAGATTTGGCATATATGGCTGAGTTCTGTTGCTAGAGAGGCTTCAATAGAACTAAGATTATAGGCTGTATTGATTAGAGTTTTTATGACACTGTATTGTTGATGGAGGGGAGGGGAAGTTGCAGATGTATCTGCCTGTGGGTGTTGTTATACTGTGAAAGAGATGCTAGCATTAGGAAGGTGTGGTTCTAACATGCCTTCCTAATGGTATTCTAATCCTTGACTGTTGAGTTGAAGGAGGAAAGGATAATGCATCTGGGTCATGATCTAAATGATGAACACGTTATCTGTGTATCATAACCAGATAGAAGGCTTGAGAGGGGATGAAAATCTTCCATGAAAAAATTAGCAAAGGGATGAGAAGGGAGGGGTAGTGCATAATGGTATCCTCTAGCTCAGTGATTGCCAAAGTGGTCGATATCAACCCCCAGGGGTCGATAGAAAAATATAAGACATCATTGTATGGGTAATATTTAATTCGATTAACTTGGATTACCTCCATTCTGAATGACAATGCAATTAAGAGTGAATCGTGGGAACAGTGACATGAATAGGACCTATAAGATGGAGCAAGGTCATGAAAATAGTTATGGAGGCCAATCAAGTAGGCCAAAATGACTTTTTTAAAGTGTTTAATGTGTCATTCAATTGAATAATGGTAAACAGTGAGGTGATATTAAAGCTGACCAATATATCCAAATTATTTCCAATTAAATTTTCTATAGAAGTTTTAAAATGTATGGTCAGTGAGATGAGTAAGATATTTCACTAATTGTTTAGGTAATTTATTACAGGGAGAATCAGTAGATATGTCTCAGAGGACAATTGGGTTTGTGGATTTTAGATAAATTGCATAATTGAAGGGGGGGGGGGAGAACTTAAGTTTTTTTTAGTAATTTCAGAAAGCCAAAACAATACATTTTTGAGTAACCTTTTTAATTTCATAATCTGAGATTTGATGGGATTGTAATCTAATGGAATATAAGCAGACCAGTCTCTGAGAATAATATAATTTTTTTTATTATATTTACTGGTGCTACCCTTATCCATTCTGGTGATGGCTATCTTTTTTTGTAGTTTTTATGGGCACATAGTTGGCAAGAAGAAAAATTACTTTGGGGTAACAAATATTGGACTAATAAGAATTAAATATTAGTTTTAATCATTTCCCAATGCTATTTACTGCATTTAAGCGTTTTTAATGTCATGATAATACAGGATATGTTGAAATGTGAGTGATTTTTAAAAATTTTTTATGAAGAAACAATTCATCATCGTTTATAATTTTTACAGTTATAAATAGGGAAACAAATCAAAACAAATGAGTCTGTGTACACTGAGATTAGACTTTAAATGATGGGACTCTTATGATGTGAAGGAAAGCTAGGCTTCTCTGTCATATGCTAATTGATGGATCTCTAATGCAGAGAGTTGGGAAGAATTTTGCTGATGTATTTCCAACACTGAGTTCAGGGGTTTGCCTCTTTTTCTTCCCATTTGTAGGGGCATAAAAGACCAGAGCATCAAAAGGTGCAGAGGGTGGGTGTCTGAGTTGGTGGCCAAGCCATTTTATTTGGTTGCTTTGAACAGTGCTGACTAGAGGATCTTGCTGGATTTCTTCTAATATAGTAGAGTTGGGAATGTGGTCTTGCCAGGAGTAGTCTAGATTATTTCTTAAACAAGTAGTTGCAAAGCTATTTATAATATTGGTTGTTGCTTTTGGTGAAATGTTCCAGATCTGGGAGCCGTACAGAAAAATAGACTGGCTGGTGCACTTATGAAGACGAATCTTCATCTCCTTTGAGATGAGATTCAACTTCCATACTTGTTGAGACTTTTATGGAAATGGAGTGAGTGAGTGCTTTTAATTTTCTTGTCTTAATGTCAGTTAAAGAATCTGAAATGTGTGATCCTAGATACAAAGTCCTCTATTTCGTCAAGGCATATAGATGAGCACATCTATATAAATCATTTTCATTTATATAGATGCGCCCATCTATCTGATTTTTTAATATCTTTGTTTTTTGAGTATTTATTTTAGTCCAAATATTTCTACAGCTCTCCTAAGGCTGTTGAAGTGTTTTGGGGCATCTATGATGTTAGAGTCAATGAGGACTATATTATCTGCATAGCTCGGGTCTGCAAGGTGCATCTGTGTGTATGAGTCTTGGATGAAAATTCGAGATTTAACTTGGATCAATTTAAAAATATAGTCAATCACTATGATGAATAGATATGGGGCCAGAGTATCTACCTGTAAGACTACTGTGGTGATGGGAAAACTATACGTTTTGTCTCCATTAACTAGTACTGTAGCTTGATAATCCTGGTATAATTGTTGGTGGAATGCTATAAAGTTTTGAGCGTTTCCCAGAGTTGTTCCCTATTAACAGAGTCGGATGCTTTGGTAAAGTCAATAAAATTCAAAAGCAATGCAAGTTCTTGTCCTTTGAACCCTCTATTAGTTTTCTGATAGATTGAATGTGTTCTAGAGTACCATCTTTTGAGAAATCCAGCCTGGTTTGTATGAAGTAATAGAGTTATGTGTGGTTCATTTCTATTTAATATCATTCTATTGTAAATTTTTAGTGGAGTAGATAAGAGTGCGATTCCTCTAGTTTTCAGGTCTGTTCAGGTTACCGTTTTTGAATTAAAGAAACAGTTATCACCAAGAAAATGCAGCATTTGAAATGACAGCTAAACAAATATCCAATTGTGTCGTGAATTTTCCGAATCACTCCATCGAGGGATCATTATCCCTTGATGGAGTGATTCGGAAGTTCCTCCTCATTTAAAGCTGTTTTTCCATCAATTAATTCATTAATTTCATTTTCAATCATATTGTAAAAGCCCTCTAAGTGGCTATTACTATAAAACTATTTTTTTTTTTTTTTTACATAAAAAAAAGCATTACATATTAATTATGTATGTAACTCACCAGAAAATAAAGTGCTCAGTTTGAGATTAACAGACTTATGATTTTTAATTTGCTTTCCTGGCAGAAAATGAAGACAATGTTCAACAATCAACGCTTTACACTGTAAACAATTGATGTACATGTGTGCTAAAGGGTATTTCCCCTAATATAAATTCGCTACTTATAACTACATGCACAATACGGGCAGACGCAAATTTAACAAAGATAAAATTTGTGTCTACAGTTTGTAGACGGTGTTATATTGAAACCTGGTTGAACAAGGGTTACTGCAATTTGTAGACCGTGTTGTATAAGTACTGCATTATACGAGGGTTACCTGTACACAAACGTTAACGTTGAAATGCATACGCTAACCTTTTTTGTACTGTTTAAAGTTATTTCCTTTACAGGTCTTACTGGTTGTTTCTTTTATTTTTTTGCACCTGAAGAAGTCTGTTAAAGACGAAACTAGTTGTGCCATTAAAATTTGTTTTATTTCTTATCTCGGTTTCCCAGTCATTTAATCCTAAAAAACATGTACCTCAACTGAGTAAATCAGTCTTCTAACATATATATATATACACACACATACATGGAAACAATACCAAAATGTTCGCCAGTTGTAATTATTTATTAATTATCAGTCATATTCTTATAACATGCACTACGAGAATATGAAATGTCAATAATCCAGAATATGCTTAATATAATTAAAGAGACATGATAATATGAATATATGTAGTAGTACTAGCTGAATCATATTAAAGCATATTAATCATCAGATCTCACCATGCTTGCACTATTAGTTAAGTAAAAAAAATATTAAAGAAAACCTGTTACAATTACCTTAGAAAGAAGTAAAGTTGAGGAGATAATTGTATGTCTAAATAGAATTATCTTGTTAAAATTATTGATGTCTAAATTATACTGTGTAAGAATGTGAATCTAAGTACAAACAAAGGTTCAAAGGTTACTAGCTAGCTGCCTACGATGATGTAACACCGCAACAGAAGCATTCGTGGAAGATGAGCTGAACTCGTGTTCGGCGAAATGAGCACTCTTCAAGGAGCAGAAGTGTGATGCAATCGCTTAGGGGCAAATAGGAGAGCACAGTGAGAGATCCTCCATTACGAAAAGAGGGCGCTAAAAAGAAGAATAAAAAGCGAGTTCACTCCGTTCACTCGGGTTTGAAACCCCCCCCCGTTTTTTCTGTTCCTGTTTTCTCGTGTGGATAAGCAGAGTGCTGACCGATCGATGGCACCGGAAGTAATCTCCTTCCCAGCTGCTAGCTGAAGGAGTCGGGCATGCTATACGTGAGCTGACGGCAGACATCAACTAGGGCCATCGGTAAAAGTTTACCGATGCGAAACAACGGAACAAGTTCCCCAAGAAGGACGGCCGAGATGACGATATCGATCCAGTAGACAAGCGTTTATACGGCAAAGTGCAAGGAGCGTCGATCAGCGTAATCTCCACATGGACGCGACTCGATAAAGCAGAAAGACATCTGATTACAAAGGACGGATGAAAAGAAGCGCGATATCCTCTCAGGACACTGGTAAAGTACAGTAAATTCCTTATTCTTGTAACAATTAGTATTGGGGCTAAGAGAGAAGAACAGATTTCTGATTCAGAAGAAAGAGAACTTTTAAGTGACTTTTATGCTCAGTAACGTGTTAATCACATTAGACTAGTAGTCTGAAAGCCTGAGGGTATGCAACACTTAGTTGAATGTGAATTGACCTTTGTTAACAAGTTTTACTTAGAATTTTGAATTACTGTTTTATGATGAATATATGCCTATTTAATCTAGAGATATAAAATTAGAGTATTTTGATAATTAGAATGTTCCTTATAGCTCAGCTAATGAATTAGAATTCTGATATGACATACCTTGATATGTAAAAGTTTATTGTCTGAACTTTTGATAATTAATAAACATGTTCTTCAATGTAAGCCTGAGTTGTCTGAGCATGAGATTGAAATTACCACTTGCTAAAGTTCAAACCTGTGCATAAGTGGAAATTAAAGAAAGTTTAGGCCATGACTGCAATGTTGAAGTTTCTATAGGCACTTAATACTTTAATAAGATTAGGTAATACTTAAACTCTGGGAAGGTTTCTTTGTACAAGAACTCTTCTGTAGTAGGACTCTGGCTGGTGCAGCTAAAATAAATAAATTTTGTCAGAGTTTCGAATGGAGAAGCGGCCCCAGAGAGATAGGGTAGAGATTTCAGGCTTAGCTGGTACGACAAGGATTTGAGATAGAAAATTAACAAGAAAGTGATGCCACACAAAGATAAAGAAAGAAGAAGATATAACACTGTCTTTAATTGTACAATAATAACATATATTCAGTGATAGTTGGTTATTAGTCTCAAACTACTGAGTTGATTGATATCAACTGCCCTTAAAATTTCCTGTAATCAATAACAGCAGATAATAATTTGGTGCTCAGTTGTGCTTGTTTTGTACTCATTTATATTAACCATTCTTATTTCTTATATTTACAATTATGAATGTACTATTTATGATTATTACTGATATCAGTTTCTAATTACATACTAATCATCCTTATGTGATCTGATATTATTTTATGTAGCATTCTGTAGTTTATCTTGCTTTAAACTGCATAAATTGTCAGCATCCATGATGCTTTCTTGAGGTTCATTCTACATACATAGTGAATTACATGATATCTGACTCACTCAGTTTTTGGGAGAAGAGAGATTTAGAATAATTAGATGTTAAGATGGGTGCATTTGATTTGAATAATTAGTGGTAGAGGCACCCAACATTTAGATTTTGCCCCATCACTGTGCCACATTTTGGCAGAAGTCCACGGAAGATTTGGTGGTGTATTTCTAGACAGACATTTGATACTGTTACTTTCATTGGAGCAAGTGCAATAGGTGAGACACATGGCCTGCACCATTGTTTATTCCTTTTTTCAATTAATGTTTTAGCCCATGATGTATTGTTGAAACACTGTTTATCTGCATGGTTCCAGCAACTCTTGAAATGGGTTATATTTCAGTGAGATATGCTGTTCGACTGCTTCTAAATATTGCTCTAATGGAGTATTTTTGCCTGCAGAAATGATTACTCCCTTGTCACAGGAAAACTGGTTGGTTTTTTGTGCATTTGTATGAGCATTAGCCATCCCAGTAGTAGAAATTTGTGTGAGACTGTGTTCTACTATTGTAGAACACAGTCTCACACAAATATTGACATGAGAGAGAGAGGTTTTATTTATCCCACACACAAAAGGCAGAAGAGCCTATAACAAATGGATGCCATGCGAGGGCAAGGTTAGAAATGGAGTAATCTGTTGATATTCTTCTAAAATTGTTGAAGATTGTAGTCCTTTGGAAATACTTCATGAGGGAGACTGTTCCACAGAATTGAGGTGGAAAGAATGAAAGATGACTGGGAATAACATGTTCAGTGAGCATGTATGCAGTTCGACTGTAAAAGGATGTTAAGTAGCTGTAGCACAAGTTCCTGTAGATGGCAGAAATATGAGGCATAATTGATTCTAGTTCTGCTGAACAATACCACAGAAATATCTGTAGAAGAGATGCAATGCAAAAAATGATCTTCTATGGGAAAGTGGCTGAAGAAGTTGATAAATGACACTTCTCTTTGAGAGACGTGTCATTTATCAACCAGACTGCAATTTTCTGAATATCATCAAGAAATTTTAGGGAGGTTTTAGGTGCAGCATTCCAAAGTTGGTAAGATTTGGGATTTACACAGAGTAAGTAACTCTTCAGCAGAGAAGTACCGTTCTGACCAGAAAAGGATGCCAAGTTTTTTGGAAGCTGTTGATGTTGTAGAAGTGATATGATTGTGCCAGGAAAGGTTTGGAATAAGAGTCAGTCCAAGAAGAGAGAGAGAGATTTGGTCTTGTCTGTTCAGCTGAGCATCATATCAAAAGTAAGTGGAGAAGGTCTGAGGCCATTGTGGTCTTTTCTGAGATTTGGAGTTTCATGAGACTTTGACTGACTCCTGCTGTCAGGCAGCTGTTAGGGATGATTCATCATTTTGTTCATTGCTGTGAGTAAGGCTCTGGCTGGCATAGTTTCCTTGGTTGTCACAACATTGCAAACTTTGACCAACTCCTGCTGAGCTAGGGTGGGCAACTGTCACTTGTAGTGAAATATAGGTGCTGGTTGAACTTTTACTAGCCATTGCTTCAGGCAAATTCAGGAAAAGCTAAGACTATTTCTGGAACGGCATTTCAGTGTATCTATAACAAAGGAAATTTAATAAAAACTAAAATAACTTTGTCTAACTTTGTGTGTTAAAAAAACTAATTTTATATGAAGAGCCAAAGGCTTCAATTCAGCGACATGAACTTATTTAAGTTAAGGGATCATGTCATGTCGCCGAATTGAAGCCCTTTGGCTCTTCATATAATTAGTAATTTACTAGGACACCGTCTTGGCAATTCTCATAGAAGGGATATAAGTTCTGTTCGCTACAAACTTGCTATTAACTAGGTCTACCTATTCACTGATGAGACCTCAATAAAGATTTAAACCGGTCTGGGTAGTGACCTTCTGATAATGTAGAACAGTAATACAGCTCCTAGGAGCTAAGTTCACATTATGGGTAAATACCAAGAATAGTGATTGGAGCTTGCTCCACCCTTTCTATGAGTTGCCTCAGTTTGCACTACCAAATGCGCCAGGTGCTGCTATCCAAGTATTTGCTTACACTTGGAATCGCCGAACTTTATATAGTTTCTATATTCGGCTAAGAAACAATATGGGATGCAATATCCCTTAATTTAACTAATTTTATGTGTTTATGCTTATGTAGATATATAACTTGCTATTATCTGAAAAGTAAAACTGCACACAAAACCAACTTAAAGCAGGAGCGACCTTGGACATGATCACTCTCTTCCAGAACTCAAAATGATCTTGATATTATTATTATAATCATCATCATCATCATCTGAGACTTCCAGGTAGTCAAGGATTCATTGAAGGAGGCTATAAATCACCCAAACCAGCTATCATACCTTCCCTTAAATTCATTCATACTAGATGCACTCACCACCTCTAAGGGCAAATTATTCCACTCATTCACTGCTCTCTGGGAGAAAAATCTAGCTTATACACCTTTCTTGACTGTGAACAAACTTAACTTCCATGGATGCCCCATGTTCTCTGCCCATCTTTCATATAACAAAAAATTTCATCATTTGAAATCCTATAACACCCATTCAAAAGTTTATAGACCTCTATCATATCAACCCTCTTTCTCCTGTTAACCAGAGTCTGCTGTCCTCATAATCCAGATATTATCTTTGTAACTCTTCTTTAGACCTTTTCTACATCTTCTTTATCCCCTTGGAACCCGAGAGACCAAATCTGCACACGATAATCCAGGTCTAGTCTTATCAAAGCCATATAAAGAGGCAAAATGACTTCCTTATACTTACATGTCAAGGTTTGCTTCAACATTGCAATGATCCTCTGAGTTGTATTTGTAACTTTTGCTACGTGACCTTTGAACTTTAAATTCTTATCAACAATACACCAAGATCCCTTCCCTCTTCAGTTTCTTGTAGCATAATCCCGCTAACGTAATATGCTGCTGGAACTCTAATCACGCCAAAGTGCATAACTTTACACTTACTAACATTAAACTGACAGCCATTTTCATTTGTCCAAATTTCCAATCTATTCAAATCATTTTGTAATTGCTGAATATCGGTAGCATCCCTGATTGCTCTGCCTATCTTTGCATCATCGGCAAACAAATCCACATCTGATGATAGACCCTGCTTGGTGTCATTAATGTATAGATCGAACAATAATGGCCCAAGGACTGAACCCTGAGGTACACCACTGGTTACCTTAAATCTGGCAGATTCACACCCGCTGTATACCACTTTTTGATATCTGTCTGTCTGTCAACCATCCTCTGATCCAAGTCAAGAGATTATATATCAGTCCCATGTTCTCCAGTTTATGCAACAGCATTTCATGTGGTATCCTTATAAAAATCAAATGCCTTAGAAAAATCCAACATTATCATAGTGTATCCATTCCCTTTATCCAACTTGCCCGTAACATTGTTATAAAATATGAGCAAATTACTAAAACATGACCCTCCTTTAGTAAACCCATGCTGTTCCTTGCAGAGTATAGCATGTTTGTCTACCCATTTCTGTATACGAGTTCTTACCAATGTCTCTGAAATCTTCACTACCACACCAGAGATACTAGGTCCGTAGTTAGACACATCGGTTTTTGCACCACCCTTGTACAATTTACCTATTATACATTTCTTCCATTCCTGTGGTATCGTTCCAAAGCTGAGACTGAGGTTATATAAACATGTAAAAGGCATAGCCAATTCGGCTGAACATTCCTTTAGCAAACAGGCTGATAATCTGTCCTTATTGACAAATTCTTATCCAGGTTATGCAACAGCTCTTCAATCTCATTTTCATGAACCTCTAACCCTTCATCCAACATAGCAGTAGCACTATGCACCATGCTACATACACGTAATTGATATATTTTAGCAAAGGGAGCACTCATTAACTTAACAATCTCATTAGCTTCCTACAGTTCGATTACCATATGCATTCAATAAAGTTATTCTTCCACATTCATTCTTTCTTTTACTTGCAGCTTAGCAATAAAATTCTTTTGGATTCCCTTAGGCTGCATGGCCAATTTCTTTTCATATTCGATTTAGCTTTTCTCACAATTCTCATTACTTTTCTGGCCTGAGTTTTATTTATTTAAGTAAAATAAATAAATAAAATAAAATAAATATATATATATATATTATATATATAAAGATTATTTTACACAATTTTGTATGACAATTTTCCATACTTTAGGAATAGTAAGAATATTGTTGCGGTTTAAATTTGGTCTGTGTAGTAGGGCTTCAGCACTTTCTTTATATAAACATTCATATTTATATAAAGATCTGTGTAAAAGTTTCAACTTCTCCCAATGGATCCTATAGTTTGGATTTTCAACTTCGTGTTGGGAGAGACCTGATTTCTGCGGTTTGAAAAGACAAATGTGGTCTTGATGTTCCGAGATGCGTTTCTAAATAGACCTACCTGTCTGACCAAAATAAGACAATTTGCAGGAGCATGAGATCTCATAAACGCCAGGCAACATCAGAGGTGAGAGTTTGTCCTTAGGAGAAGGTAACAAGTTATAGATTTGGTCGATAGGTTTGTAAGTGGCAAAATTGTATTTCTTCATAATTTTTGAAAGATGTTCGGAGAAGCCTTTGACTTAAGGAATGGGAATCCTATGGACTTCATCTTGTCTGGGTTGATGTGTGGGAAGGTGACTGATGATTTTTTGAGTTGTTTTAAGATTATATCCATTTAGTATAGCTGTTATTTTGAATATTTCTAGTTCTTGGTTTAGAGAATCTTCAGAGGAGCAGAATTTGTGTGCTCTGGAAACTAGTGATTTAATGATGCCAAATTTCTGAGATGGATGATGAGTGGAGAATTGTGAATGTAGCGACCTGAAAATGTAGGCTTGCGATAGACAGACGTGGCAATGGAACCGTCTTCTTTTCTTTGAATGTGTAAATCCAGAAAGGAGATACCCTATGGAGATTCTTTTTCTAGCGTAAAGTTGATGCGAGGATGAAGAAGGTTTATTTTATCTAGAAACAGTTGTAATTCCTGTTAGGCCACTCAGCCTCTTCAATTAAAAAAAATTCCACAGAGTTTCATGCAAAAATAAAAGACATACAACTGTTAAAAACTGATTTGTTAACTAGCTTCGACATTGTCTCCCTCTTTACGAACATTCTCCACAAAGAAACAGTAGAATTATTAACTCAAAAATTTCCTTCTGATATAGTTGAATTATTCAAATTTGTTATTACATCCGGTTACTTCACCTGGAAAGGTCAAACTTACAAACAAGAAGAAGGAACAGCAATGGGATCTCCTTTATCACCAAACTTAGCAAACCTGTTTCTAGAACACCTTGAAGAAAAAATATTCACTTTCGAACCCAAACCAAAAATTTGGTTACGATATGTCGACAACGTATTTGTAGGCTGGGATCGTCCCGAATAGGAATTATAACTGTTTCTAGATAAAATAAACCTTCTTCATCCTCGCATAAACGTTATGCTAGAAAAAGAATCTCCACAGGGTGTCTCCTTTCTGGATTTACACATTCAAAGAAAAGAAGATGGTTCCATCGCCACGTCTGTCTATCGCAAGCCTACATTTTCAGGTCGCTACATTCACAATTCTTCCGCTCATCAACCATCCCAGAAATTTGGCATCATTAAATCACTAGTTATAAATATGAACGTTTATATAAAGAAAGTGCTGAAGCCCTACTACACAGACCAAATTTAAACCGCAACGATGTTCTATTCCTGAAGTATGGGAAATTGTCATACAAAATTGTGTAAAATAATCTGTATATATATATATATATATATATTTATTTTATTTTTATTTATTTAATTTACTTCTATAACATGTGACTGCATGCATATTGAGATTCCATTGTAATCATGCTGTACTGATTATGTCCCAAGATACTTGGGATGAAATATTTATGAATTAAATAGTCATTCATGTGTTTTTAGTGATGAATTCACCACAGGTTTCGTTATATATATATATATATATATATATATATATATATATATATAAAAACATATCTTGCATAATGTGCTACTTCTCATACGTCAGCCTGGTTGGCCAAGTGGTTAACGTATCTGCTCTGCAACCAAAAGCTGCGGGTTCGAATCTCGCCGTGAGCATGGATGTTTGTGGTTGTCTGTTAAAATACTAGTGGTGGCGGTCGGCAGTAGATGATGAAGGTAGTTGCAATTGGTGGAGATGAAGAGCTGTAGAGTAGGTGCCCTCCCTCGATTAGCCTTTGAACTCCCTGGGGGTGTTAAGTAATAATAATAATGTATTCCAGATATGCTTTGTACTTGGCTCTTAATTCTGCATCGGGTTCATTTATTATTAATAAATGATTTATTTTCAATATCAAAACATCGATCTTTCTCATGAGCTTACTGGAGTCCACCACATAAACTTTTCCAAGCAGCACTTTGAAGAGTTTCTAGTTTGCTTAATTTCATAATATACTTCCCTTTGGCATTAAACTCATCTCCGTTCACTGCCATTTGCTTAATCTAAATCTTCAGGTTTTTAGCAGTTGTTACAATCAGCAAGATATTATTTTTATCCTGTATCTCTTTAATGCATGATGTAAATTCTTCACTCAGTTATAATTGTTGAAAGTTTTTCACATCAGTTGCCTTAGTATCCCATAATGCATGGCACATGGGCAGGCTGCTACCCACACTAGTTTTGACCTTTATTGAGGTGAAAAAGTAAAGGGTTGCTCATCGTAGGCCTAGAGTAGTTTGTATAGGAGTGCAAGAGAGCCTGATAGTATTAGAAGAAAGAAAAGACAGATAGGTAGCATGAGAAATGGAGGAAAGGCCTCAGCTCTTTTATATCATAATTTAATCAAAGGCTATCAGTTTTCTGTTTTCACCAATCTCGTATAGATGAACAACCAAAAGACCACTTGAAACTAAAGTGCAAAGAAGACTGATACCCAGGTGGTTAGCCCCATCTGGGTTAACTGCCTTGAGTTGGCCTTTTCTGCCTGGGAGTGCTTTTCAGTCATCCCTGCAATTGACTATAGGACCACGTTGAATTAAGAGGATGGAACTATTTAAAAAACTTCTCATAGCAAGAATAGACAGAATTTATCCCCCCCCCCCTGATGAATATTGCATAAGGTGGGTGGTCTACACCATCTAGTCATGAATTTGATATCTCCTAGAATGCTTCTTTTTAAATACAAAAAGCGTCTGACTGAACAATAAAAGTTCCACAATACAATATTATAAAGTATTTGGATGTCATATTGTTGGTTTTCAAATCTATGTTTCTTTCTAACCTTCCATAAATGGTATTTTAATTCATTAATTATAAAAAACAAAATTCTCTTCCCATTGCTGACAGGTGTTGGGTACTGCAAAAAAATAGCATGTTCTGTTGTAAATAATGGAATGCCCAACACATTAAATGCAGGATGTAGGAATGCCCAACATAATGTGTTGGGCTTTCCTACATCTGTTACCGATTGGAAACTACTGTTTCCAATCAGTAACAGATGTGACAGATTGGATCTCCAATGTTAAAGTACCTCCATTTGATGGTATTGACTGGAAGGTGACCATATGCAATTATCCAAGCAAGATCCCTCCTGTTTGGCTATCCCTGGAACTTCAAGTTATGATACAAAAACATTGTTCTCCATATCTAACTGTGGAACTATGCAGTGAAAGAGATTAAAGATTTCTATATACCAAATTTTACTTTTCTTAATGGAAAGAATGTCAATTCCAGAGTGTTTTAGCAGTCCTAGAGTTAAGCACAGAATGTCGTAGCATTCCGGAACAATCTCAGTTTTTTGACCTTTATAATCATTAACTCTGAACAGGGGAAGATGAAAACCCAAGTAGTACTGGAGAAGGTCTGCACATGTGTGATTAGTCTGCAATATTTTATGGATTTTAGAAGCTGTATTGTTTAAATAGCAGAATTTTAAGACTGGAAGTCCAAATCCTCCATGCTTTTTTGATAGTTGAAGAAATTCCTTTTTATCTTCCTGGTATCAACTGGACCAAAAAATTGCACAGGTTTACTATATAATTGCTTTTCTTCAGCTTCTGTGATGTCTATAATATTTATTATGTACAACTGAGCAGGAAAGATTATGGTTTTGAGTACTATGACTTTAGAAGAAAATGAAAGTGGCCCAATTTTCCAGTCTTCTAAGGTTTCAATGTTCTTGTATATAAGTTCTTGACCTTTATTGATGTCAGTAGGATGCAGACACAGAAGAGATACCAAAGTTGAAGTAATGCAGAATTCATATATTTCCCATATACAAGTGGTCCACAGGACACACCTTATTACTAAAATATTCTGGATTAGATCTAGTTTTTCACTTGGTTATATATAAGATGCCAAGAAATTATATTCTTAGTTTATCCTTTATCCAGGTGTAAGCAAACAAAGTTTGCACATGAAGTAACTTCACATGCAAAGGATGAAACCAAGAATATAATTTCTTGGTTATATGGCCAGGCCGGCATGAATGGTGCGAATTCTTCACTCTGTTGCAGTATGGTTGAGATATTGTTCTTAATCATCTCTTCATTTGCATATGCTCTCAGTATATTGTTAAGTATAGGCAATATGGCATAATCTTCATCACTTGCACTTTTAGTATTACTTTAATATAGTCTAATTTATATAGTTTAATTTTTTGTTTGTATTCTTTAAAATACTCTGAAATGAGATTCATGTGCAAAACAGCTGGATATAATAGACTAGACTTCAAAAGTGTGCTTCTTGAGGTGATATCTGCTGTAGAGTACATTGATCTTTATAGAGTGAGATGGAGACAACACAGAGAAAGAATGAGTGAAGGAAGACTCTCCAAAGAGATACAGAGATATCAACCTCAAGGGAGAAGGAATAGAGAATGGCCTTTGAAAAGATGGAAGAGGCCACTAGGCCTTTACTGGAAAGGAAGAACAAGATTCTTTAAAGCAATTATTCTACTTGTTTGAAATTCCAAGATTTTGTCTGCTTCCAGTTTGCTAACTTTAATGTCCATCAAAGCTTTTCTTCAAATCATTTAGTCTGTTATCAAGCAGAGAAGGAATAATGTACTGTTTTAAGGTTTCATTAAATGCATCTATTTTGGTAATAAAATCACCTGTTAACAATCTACAATTTCATCCACTTGCAGTTTGCTGAGATTCATCAAGATGTTAAAGTGCTCTTCAAATATATGAAGAAGTTATGTATGGAGGTAGTTATCTACTTATCAAGACATTTTTTAAGCTATTCACAAATTCATTCACTTGCAGTTTACTTAGTTTTATGTCTGTCAAAAATTTCAATAAATATTGCTTTAACATTTTTATAAGATTAGAATCAGTAATCACATTTTAAAATTTATTTGTATAGAAAACTCATTTTTTAATTTGTTTGTGATATCAGAGAGAGAGAGACTTTTTAAATGTCATTTCACTCTTTGCTAATTCATTATTGTTCTCTTCCATTGTTTACAGAAGCTTTTCTTCAGAAATGTACTTATCTAATGCCTAATTCTTCAACAATTTATTTTTTAGTAAAAGAAATCTGCTTTTAAATTTTGTATCAGAATCAATTTTCCTTTTATGTCAGAATGTTGCTTCATTGTTTGGGAAGGACTGTACATTTGTAAAGCTAGTATTTTACCATCAACATAATCAGACAGTATTTTTTTTTTTTTTTTTTTTTTTTTTTTTTTTTTTTTATATGTTGGGCCCATATACAGGAGGTTGGCTGGTCAACCTATAGTACATTAGTACTGTGTATGGGTTGTGAAAGGAGAAACTTGTTTACATTTGATTTGGACGCCTGTATATTGTATTCCTTGGGAAATACGTCAGGGGGAAGACTGTTCCACAGTACTATAGTAGCAGGGATGAATGAGGAGGAAAAGAAACTTGTTCTGTGGGTTTCGAGGTGTACTGTAAAAGGATATTGGGCGGCAGCTGTACGTTCCAATGGGCTTAGTACAGGGTGGGGAAATAATTGATGCTGTTTCAGATGAACCTTTCCCATGAAAGTATTTATAGAATATACAGATTGCAGAGACCAAGCGTCTATGTGAAAGTGGGGAGAGCAAGTTGTTGAGGGATGGGTCATTTATTAATCTAATTGCTCTCCTCTGTATTGAGTCAAGCATTTTGATGGAGCTTTTTGGAGCCCCCACTCAAGATGTGAGAGCAGTATTCGAGAGCTGGGCGGATTTGTGACTTGTATAGTGTTAACAGCTGTTTAGAGGTGAAGTAGCGTGGAGAAATTCGCTATAGAAAACCTAGTTTTTTGGAAGCTGAGGATGCAATGGTTGTGATGTGTTTATGCCAGGAGAGGCTTGATGTCAAGGTAATTCCGAGAAGAGAAATTTCGCCTTGTCTGTGAATTTGAGTGTTATCGAAAACAATCCTGGGGGGAAATGGTTCTTTTTTGTGAGAAATAAGACAGAACTGGGTTTTACTAGCATTTAAGTTGACAAGGTTGTCTGAGTCCCCATCGGAGCATGGCTTGGAGGTTGGAATTAAGGGCAGTGGTGGTTGATGTTCTGTGGGTTGAAGTGAGTTGTGTAGGGTAGGATTTTTCAAATGAAAGGTAAGAATGTAGTGTGCTGTCATCTGCAAAACTGTGTACTGGGTTAGAGGTCAACTGAAGTAGGTCATTGATATATAGAAGGAAGAGGGTCGGTGAGAGAACTGAGCCTTGAGAGACCCCGGCATTAGTTGGATGGTGAGAGGATAGGGAGCTATCTACCATCACTCATAGTGTGCATCCAGACAGGAAGCTGGCAATCCATCTGCAGAAGTCCTGAGGCAATCCAAATGATGGGAGTTTGGAGATATCAAGTGCAACTACTTGGGATTTGCTGAATTTCTCCATAGTGTTTGTCCAGTGATGTATGAGAGTAGATCTCCTGTTGAACGGCTTTGGTGGAATCCGTACTGGTGGTCACTTAATAGCCGGGTACCTTCAAGGTAGATTAGGAGTTGAGAGTTGATGATTTTTCTCCATTACTTTAGATAGGGTGGTAGTTAGATGGCAGTGATTTGTCATCCTTTTTAGGAATGGGTTGAATGTAAGCCAGTTTCCAGGTTTTGGGATATATATATATACCAGTGGAGTAAGAGAGTGTGTACAGGTGACATAGGATAGGAGTCAGTTCAGATGCAGAGACCTTCAGGATAATTGGAGGAATTCCGTCTGGGTCAGGAGACTTTTTTTGTGTCTAATTTAGACAGCAGTTTTGTGATGTCTTTTTTTGGCAAAAGGATATAAGGGGCATTATATGTTGGGCAGTTGGAATGACTGGAGAGCATTTGCCATTGTCAGTTATGTAAAAGAATTAACATAGTCTTTCATGAACTGTTCTAAATTTCTCTGATGTTTTTCATCATTCTTTTAATTCTAATGATTGCAGCAGAAAACTTGTTCCTATAATATTTTCGGACTCACCAAAATTGTCCCGTATTTGGTTTTCCAAAATCTGGCAACCCTACTCCACACTGAACCCAAATCTTGTGAAATATTTCAATAAATTCTATATTTATAACAAAATAAATATCCAGCATTTAAAAAACAAGCATAAGGATTATATTGTAATTTGTTTTCCTTTAGAAATAGAGAAAAATGGAAATAAGGTTAAAGATTTTATTATCATTTAGTAACAAAATTAGCTTAGAAAATGGTGCACTTATTTTGAAATTATATATATCGAGAATTTCTCTTTTCAGGTGTTAAAAAAAAAGAGAGAAAGAAAAATATTTTGGATATTTTCTTACATTAATTAAAAATGATAAGTATAGAAGCAGTGATGTTTTTATGCTTTATGCTAATGCCAGGAGTATTCAGAATAAAGGAGATAAAGGAGATTAATTGGTGGTGCTGATAGCAACTGATCCCAATGGCACTGATATTGGGATCTCTGAGACATGGTTGATGGAAGATGGGAATAACAGGAATAGAAGTAGCAGGATACAGCATTTTTCGGCAGGATAGGAAGGGAAAATGCTATGGTGGAGTACTGCTCATGATAAATGATGACATGTCCTCTAAGAGTGGAGGCTTTGGAGGGCAGTGACATTAATGGTTTTGAAATCATATGGTGTGAAGTAGAGGTGGGCAAGACCGGATATTTAGTGGGGTGTTGCTACAAGCCAAGGAGTACAGAGGGTGGGGAGCAGAGATGTTTAGGCAGTTGAGCTTGGCAAGTGCAAGAAGAATGATTGGGAGATTTTAACTACAGTAATATAAGCTGGGAAGAGGAAAATGCATGTGATAATAAGGGAATAGAATTTCTAGAATTCTTGAGGGACAAATGTCTTAGGCAACATGTAATAGAGGGAACAAGAGGGTCAAGAGTTTTGGATTTGGCCATAGCACAAGAAGAGCTGATAATAACTTAGATGGCATCTCTCCCCCCAGTTGGAGAGAGTGACCACGTGGTTTTGACTTGGAAGATAAATAGACATGCAGGAGTATCAAAGAAAAGGGAATGTATGTTGAATTATAAGGCAGGTGATTATAATAGTCTTAGATATCAACTTGGGGCAGTTCCATGGAGGGTAGAATTGGAAGGCTAAGATATCATTACTGCTTTGGAAATTGTGAAGGAATATTTGTTAGCAGCAATAGTAAGCTGTATTCCACAAGTGAAGAAGAGGACACAATTTGGTGTAAAGTGGATGACAAACAATATCAAACAGGAACTGCAGGTGAAAAAGAGATTTTGGAAAAGATATAAGGAGAGGGGGGGGGGGGGGTGGAGAGCAGATGCATGAATTGTTTAGCTAGTTTTACACAGTGTTTAGCTTTCTTACATTTGTCTCTGTATTCTCTAAGGGCACAAGCTGACTTATTTGCCAAGAACTTTTGATATGCTTTCTTCTTATCCTTCACTTTCTCTTTAACTTCCTGTGTCCATCATGGAGTTCTGATTTTTCTATCCTTGCAGACAACCTCACCACATGCCTCTCTGACTGAATCAATCAGGGTTTTCTTCAAGGCTTGCCACTGAATCTCCAAGGTGTGGTTCCTGTTCTCAAACCCTTTCATTTTTTCTTCAATAATCTTTGTGTATTTTAGTCTACAGTTCACATCTGAGAGCTCCTCAGATGTGAACTGTAGACTTTCATTTGTTTCAAAACTTTCTTACATGTTATTCTTTTCAATATGAAATTCAATTTCAAATCCTATGTACACTCTGGTGTCCTGCACCAGGGAGAAAACATCACTATCAACAATAACATAGTCAATGAGACTTTTCTTGTTCCTTGCCTCTTCTCTCCATGTGAATTTGTGCACATTTTTATGTTGGAACATTGTGTTAGTAATAACCAGTCCATGTCCTGAGCAGAAATCCAACAGGTATTTACCATTATTGTTAGTTTTGCTTTTTTCTCCAAATTTTCCCCAAATATTTTTGTATGTCTAACAATCATTTCCTACTCTGCTATTTAGATCCCCAACAAGGACCAACTTTTCTGTTTTCATTGTGTCAGTTGCTTTCTCTAAAGCATCAAAAAAATTCCTCCAGTTCTACCTTAATAGAATCGTCTGTGGGACCATAGGCACAAATAAGTCTCATTGTCCAGTTTTCCATATTCTCATATTTGCCCACATCACTTTACTTGAGACTGCCTGCCATTCAAGAATATTAGCCTCGTATTTACTGTTGAATACT
The DNA here is from genome assembly GCF_054136105.1 of Typopeltis vanoorti. Lineage (NCBI taxonomy): Eukaryota > Metazoa > Arthropoda > Arachnida > Uropygi > Thelyphonidae > Typopeltis > Typopeltis vanoorti. The sequence goes on along the minus strand of NC_143552.1, from coordinate 4,525,422 downwards.
ATGGCTACTCCTTTTTTCCTTGACTGTCATTGCCTGAATATAACATTTTGTATTTATTGCTCAGAAAGGTCTCACCAGTTTTTGTCTTTTTTGTTTCAGTCACCCCTATTATATCGATCTGGTACTTATCTAATTCCTCAGCTTGCTCCATTTCTTTGCCATTCAGGCTTCTTATGTTGATAGTACCGATCTTTAACTCTGGTGATGTTGAGTTTGGGTGTGTTTTTAGATTTATTCCAGTAGCTGACTTTCCACTGTTCACCCTGGTTCCCTGGCAAAAACAACGGGGCCTTGTTTAACTGGTGACGTCCCAGCTGGCATGAAATTTTATCATGTTGTACTATCATTTTGTATTTTGGTTTAAGCCAACAAGAATACAATTTGGTCAGCTAAATCCCCAATTGCCAGCCCATCCTCAGGGCTGCCTTTACTATTAAGTGCATGATGTGCAAACTGAGGGCCTCGCTCTCCATGGTGGACACATTTTAAAACCTTACTCCTCACACAGAACAATAAAAAAAAAAAAAGCAGCATAGTTATAGTTGGGAGGACTAGGGGCCATCCATGGAAACTGGGCAATGTTAGAACTAGGTTTTTTACTTGGAGAGTGGTGAATGAGTGGAATAAGTTGCCAGAGCCTGTTGTGGGTGCCATGACTGTCAATGAGTTCAAGGCAAAATATGATAGATACTGTGTGGATGTTGAGTAGTTGTTTAGGGCCTCCCTCGATGAGTCTAAGGACTCCTTGGAGTTGCCCGTAATAATAATAATAATAATTGTAAAATAAAATACTTATTTATATATATTAAATTCATAATATAAAAACTAGACGGCGCTGAAAAATTTGTGTGTCCTCCCGCTTCCATTTGAAATACATTGTTCTTTCCTTAGAATATAAAGCTAACAGGAACTGCTGTATGTAAGTGTACCATTTCTTTGCTGGACGTATATACACGTCCAGCAAACCTGGATAGTTATTATTTTTAGTTATCAGTTATTATTTTTTTAAATTTAAATTTGAACCGATATATATACCGTAGAACTCGGTTATAATGATCACGGTTATGGCGAATTCATGTTTGTAACGAATAATTTTGAAGGTATAATAGATTTAGTTTAATCCTTTATCCCAGTGAGAGCAAACAAAGTTTGCGCCTGAAAATATCTTCAGGACTAAATATAGTGTTGTACTATCTTATCCAGTAAGTAGTGCAACACCAAGGCAACTCGTGGCAAAGGTGGAGCAAGCTACCAGGCACTTCTAACCCAGTATCTCCCATATCTCCCATAATGCAAAACACATTTCCTATGTGGATATGTATACTGTTATGCATTAAAGGGATTGGCCATCTACCCAGACTAGTTTCGACCTTTATTGAGGTCTCTTCAGTGGGAGCCAGGCCCAGAGCTGGAGATACCAGGCAGAAGCAGTAGCAAGTCATCTGTGCCTATGGGAGTTGCCAAAAGGTTTATCACCTTTTTTAAAAATTACTCTGGATTTAGAGAAAGATGTTGAAAATTTATTTATCACTAGGTTAGACTATAATAGATTTAGTTTAATCCTTTATCCCAGTGAGAGCAAACAAAGTTTGCGCCTGAAAAGGCGCAAACTTTGTTTGCGCCTTTTCAGGCGCAAATTTTCAGGCCCAGTGAGAGCAAACAAAGTTTGCGCCTGAAAAGGCGCAAACTTTGTTTGCTCTCACTGGGATAAAGGATTAAACTAAATCTATTATAGTCTAACCTAGTGATAAATAAATTTTCAACATCTTTCTCTAAATCCAGAGTAATTTTTAAAAAAGGTGATAAACCTTTTGGCAACTCCCATAGGCACAGATGACTTGCTACTGCTTCTGCCTGGTATCTCCAGCTCTGGGCCTGGCTCCCACTGAAGAGACCTCAATAAAGGTCGAAACTAGTCTGGGTAGATGGCCAATCCCTTTAATGCATAACAGTATACATATCCACATAGGAAATGTGTTTTGCATTATGGGAGATATGGGAGATACTGGGTTAGAAGTGCCTGGTAGCTTGCTCCACCTTTGCCACGAGTTGCCTTGGTGTTGCACTACTTACTGGATAAGATAGTACAACACTATATTTAGTCCTGAAGATATTTTCAGGCGCAAACTTTGTTTGCTCTCACTGGGATAAAGGATTAAACTAAATCTATTATAGTCTAACCTAGTGATAAATAAATTTTCAACAATTTTGAAGGTATATTTGAATTACATTTGATTTAATGCATGTATTTCATGTTTATTACGAATTCGTTTCATGGGAATAACAGACGAATAATATACGTTAGTCGTTCTTGTTGAGAGGCTTATATGCTGGTTATACATGATAACTAATAATTATGGAATTGACAGCATACGCTAGAAATATAAATTAAACAAACTTTAATATATACTTTCCGATATTTCGGCAAACGTCACATTGCCATCTTCTTGGGAACTTATTACAAAGACAGGTGCACACAAGTACTACATAACAGCAAATGAGAACAGAGCTAGTGCTCTCATTTGCTGTTATGTAGTACTTGTGTGCACCTGTCTTTGTAATAAGTTCACAAGAAGATGGCAATGTGACGTTTGCCGAAATATCGGAAAGTATATATTAAAGTTTATTTAATTTATGTTTCTAGTGTACGCTGTTAATTCCTTAATTATTAGTTATCACATTAGTCATTCCTTTATTGACATTTCGTACGTACGCATTTTCTGGTTGTGGAAAAATGTCGGGAGCCAAACAGAAAATTTTATCAGTTTCCGAAAAAGTAGAAATTATATGGGAGGTGGAAAGTGGCCAATCAAATCTGACATTTGTCCTCATCTACAATATCAACAATTTGGAAGAATCACAAGTTGACTCTGAAAGCTTTTGAAAACAATTTATCGAACTGTAAAAAACTTAAAAAGTGTAATAAAAGTGACGTTGACGAGGCACTTCTTTTGTGGTTTAAAGTGCAAAGAACCGCTGGCTTACCTATTAGCAGACCAATTTTGAAAGTTCAAGCCGAAAAATTTACTGTTCAACTTGGTTATAATGATTTTAAATGCAACAATGGGTGGATTGATCATTTTAAGAACAGAAACAACATTGTCTACGCAAAAGTAAGTGGCGAGGCGTTGTCCACTGACAAAAACGTTGTTTCTGACTGGATCAAGAATGTATGGCCAGACATCAAACGAAGGTATGAATACAACAACATTTATAATGCAGACGAAGCAGGTTTTTTTATAATTTAACGCCCGATAAAACTTTTCAATTTAAAAATGAAAAGTGCATTGGCAGAAAACTTATCAAAAATAGACTCACAGTTTTAGTTTGTACGAACATGACCAGTAGCGATAAAAGAACGCTTCTTGTAATTGGAAAATCAGCGAAGCCTAGATGCTTTAAAAACATAAAGAAACTTCCCGTTGATTATACAGCGAATAAGAAGGCCTGGATGACATCTTCAATTTTCGAAAATGAAATTCGCAAGTGGGATAAAAATCTTTGTCCTGCAACTGTCCTGCCCATCCTGTAGTGGCTAATTTAACAAACAAAACTTGTTTTTTTGCCACCAAATGTGACATCTGTCTTGCAACCACTTGATCAAGGCATAATTAGATATTTTAAATCCCATTTTCGTCGTCTGTTAGTCTTGGAACTGATAGAACACAGAGAAAAATCTGTGGAAAATGCTTATGCTTGCGACTCGAAGATCAGTGTACCTCATGCAATTCGTTTAATGAGTGATGCTTGGAATTTGGTGTAATTGTCTACGATACAAAACTGTTTTAAGAAAGCCGGTCTTGCGGAATACGAGTGCGAATCTGAAGAAGATGAAGAGGATAACTTACCGTTATCAGCATGGTTAAAAGCGTGAAACTTGAACAATTTTGAAACGTGCACAGATTGATAATTTTATAGACATTGATAATGGCGTCACAACTTCGGGTATACCGACAGACGCTGACATCTTAAAACAAATCTCTCATACACCAGAAGAAGATAATAGTAATAGTGACTCCGAGGAAGAAAATAGCAATGATGAGAAAATCGTTGCCTGGTGTGAAGCAGAAAGTGCTTTACATATTTTAACAAGATTTATGGAATCGCGATCTGTAAGTTCAGACGACACATTCAAGCATCTTAGTGGTATAAGGAACAATTTCAAACGTATGAAATATGCATCTTGTGCAAAGCAAAGAACGCTTGATGATTTTTTATGTAAAAATGTGAAGTTTTAAAAATAAATTTTTCTTCTTTATATGTATGTATGCACATATGTATTTATGTTACCCAATATACCTATGCCGAGAAAAATCTGAAAACGTTTTTAATTCGCTCAAATTATGACCTTCTTGGATATAACGAATAACAGTTATTACGAACAAATATATGCAGTTCCGTGGAATTTTTTGTAGTTATTGAAGTTTTTGTAGCGAAACAATATGAAATAATATGGGTGTAATATCCCTTAATTTAAATTATCATTTTATATTATAGAGTGTATACAGAGATATATATATATATATATATTTTTTTTTTTTTTAATGCAAATATATACCAATGTTGTGTTATTTTTAGTTTATTAAAATGAGTTATTATGGAAATATCGACTTTTATTTTCAATAAACTAAAAAAAAATAATAATAATAAAAGCGTATGAATTTGATTAACTGAAATAGACTTGTTCTTTTGGGGCCTCAAAAAGTATAAATGTGGCCCTGCCCATCCTCGTTCATTAAGTAACCACCTCACCTTCTCATGGTGCACCATGAGAAGGTGAGGATTGGACATTAGGTCAGAAGCCCTGGTCGGTTCTCCGCATTTCTTTAAAGACTATGTGGAGATCTCCTCTCAGTTATGTAGCTTTGACCCTTAAGCACTCCATTTTGTTTAAAATTAACCATAAAATACCCTTCTGAATCTCATTTTTAAACAAGTATCTTGTTGGTAAGCCTTTTCTTCCTAGTTGGCATTGATAAAGCTATTTTTAAGTTTACTAGTCTTCTCATATAATTATTTTCGTAGTTCTAATTAGTCCTAATTCATTCTCTAGTTTTAATAACTTATCCTAATTTAATTAAGTTATCTGAGTAAGATATTAAAGACTGTCTGAGATTTGTCATATAGTACTATCATTTTATATTTTGGTTTATATATTATCATTTTATATTTTGGTTCTCCATTCACTGCATTGTGAATGGAGAACCTATAGAACAAGAAAAACATTTCAGCTATTTAGGCATGATTTTTAGTGAAGATGGTAAATTAAATATGGAAATAGACAGCAGAATCAACAAAGCCAGTATGGTAGGAAGTCAACTGAATAAATTTATATGGAATAAGAAAGAAATTGCCAATTTTTACATGGAAAATTTTGATAAACGAGCCATGGACTCTTCCCTTCTAAAACCTTCTATCTGGCTAAGATATGTAGATGATGTGTTCTCTATTTGGTCTCATGGCCCAGACATGAGGAAGGAGTCACATTAGACTCCTTCTCAGTCACTTCAATAGCCTACATCCAAGAATCCAGTTTATAATGGAAAAGGAAAATAATAATAGTTTATCCTTCCTAGACACCTTAGTAACATGCCTTCCTAATGGTAACCTTTCTTTCTCTGTATATAGAGAACCTACTCATACAGGCAGATACATTCACAAACTTTCCCACCACCACCCCTTTCAACAATATGGCATTATTAAAACTCTAACCAACAGAGCACACAATCTTTGTTCCGGTGAAACCACCCTTTTAACAGAACTCAAACACATACACAACACCTTCCTTTCCAATGGCTACAGTGATTACAGAATTAAAAAAATAATCAATTCCTTCCCCAAGACTTCAGAAATGCCATTACCATATCTTACATCCGTGGCACATCAGGAAAAATAGCCAGGTCATTAAAAAAGTACAACCTCCATACAGCATTTAAGCTCCACCATAAACTTACTACCCTTGTCCGTTCCACCAAAGATCGGCTCCCTCCTCTCTCGGTGCCTGGAGTATATATAGAGTACCTTGTTCCTGTAAGGTGGCTTACTTCAGACAGACAGGCAGATCAGCAATCATCCAGTTAGAACACAAGTCATACATCTGCAATCAATCATGATTATGGTCAATCTGGCTTTGCAGACCATGTTCTAGACACAACCCACAGGACCTGGGAAAAAACCACCATGCTCCACCATAGTAAATTCAAAAAAGAAAGACTGTTTTTTGAATCTGCATCTGCACTCAGGAATCAACCTAATTTAAACAAATACGGTTGCATAAAACTTCCAAAAATTTGGGAAATATTAATTATCACAGATTCCCTCTTTACATCCTAGGCCATCTGCAAATGCCCAAATGCCTAAAGCGCACCACCTGGATGGGACTTTATTTTCACTCACCTGTTTTACTTATCATTGTATTGTATTTTTGTGTGTTGTTACAAAAAGTTATTTGTAGTCCCTTAAGATGTCTCTGTGACTGAGACGAAATATTGGAAGCATTAAAAGTAGTTTTATTCTTTTCTCAGTGCCGATAATATTCCATTAAACCTCCAACATGAAAGCTTTATACAGTAAAATTACCATTATATCATTGTACCTTTTACCTCTCTGGGTTAATGTCCTCAATATTGCAGAAATTCTCTGAGTTGTGTTCACAACCTTTGCAATATGTCCTCTGAACTTCAAATTTCTATCTGTCATCACCCCAGATCCATTGCTTTCTCCACTTCTTGCAGTATAATACTTCTTCACACTCCACCAAGTGAGTATGAAGCATCTCATCAATGGATCCCAAATTCTAAACCTTACATTTAGTTGCATTAAATTGATATCCCCATTTATTTTCCCACCTTTCCAGCTTCTTGAAGAGCCAACACAGCAGCACTATTACTAATAACCCTCCCAAGCTTGACATCATCTGTAAACAGCTGAATATCTCCCTGTATTCTCATGACTATCATTAACCTAAAGATTGAACACTAATGGGCCCAGTACTGAACTCTGTGGACCTCATTTGTAACCTTATTTTCCTCTATATACAACTTCCTGATATACACTACTTAGAAAGAAGTCAACAGACACGATAGTGTGAGAAACAAACAGCCAAGGTGTCCACCTTTAGAGTAGGATATCCTTTCACTGTGATGACTGCAGAATTCCTATGTAGCATACTTTCCAGACCTACTGCAAGCAGATGTGCAAGTTGTGTGCTGCACAAAGGTGCTGTAAGGGGGGTGGGGACAAAATTAAGTTTTAAAAATCAGTTCTCCATTCCATACACCATCCATATGTGAGATTTCACTTCTTTCAAAACAAGTGCCCTATATCAATCCGTACATATTACACACACTGAAATTATCAGCATCACCAACATCTTTCAGGGAGCATATTGTTACAGCTCTGGGACGCTAAGTTTAAGAAGTATGAGCTGAGTTGAGCATTCTTCTATGCAGATACAAATCAACACTCTTCTGTCTTTCTGTTCTCTAAGTTAAAGCTTAGATCATCTGATCGTGATAGTCTTCACTGGCTCTGTGAAGGATTTCATTACTGTACATCTATTGATTGTGATCAGAGCTCTCTGCCTTTGTGGTGTTTGTGAAAGTATAGTCTGATTTTCAAGAACGATAAGTAAAAAAAATTATACAAGATTTTTTCATTTTGATAAATCTATTTTAACATTTACATTTGCTTGAAAATGTTTGTACATTTTTATCTCAGATGTCAGAGAGAAAATCAAAAAAATTATCAGGTGCACAGAACAAAAAAAAGAAAGACATCACAAAGGAGCTGAAAAAACAATTGTCAGGATGTCTAAACACATTTTTGGAAGCTTCAGGAAAAAGAAAAAAGACCAAAGAATCTCCACTGCGTCAACAAGGCAGCCCATCTTCTGAAAAGGTAGAAGAAGCAAAAAATCAGCAGAGTATGCCATTATCAAACTTTACACTTTCTTCTTCTTTTCTAGAAGTGATGGAAGAAACTGAAGACCATAATGTTTGTCAAAATTACTTCTCAGAAGATCTAGGTGTGTGGCCCAACATATTAACAATAAAACAAGAGACTGTCTAATTGAACATTCTCCTTGTCAAATATCAAAATGGGATTTTCCAAAAGATAATATAGAAAGAAATTTTTCTATCTCTTACTTCTAAATGGAGAACAAGTAACAAGGTTGTGGTTATTATACTTTGTTTCTAAAAATTTGATATTCTGTTTGTATTGTAAATATTCAAGGATGGCAAGTTGCAACTCACTAATGAATTTGGATGCAAAGATTATTAAAATTTTTAATTTGCCACTACTTATTCACTAGCTTTATTTTCATCATAAATTAGTAGTTTTCACCTTAAAATTACGGATTTATTTCAGTTATTATTATAACTCATGTAATGAATTATTTCAATGGTATAGTAGATTTGGTATCATCAAAAAAAGAATATCATGCTTAACAGGTTACTTACCAAACACAATTCTCTAAAATTTTTAATTATCTGAGCATATATTGTATATTTACTATTGTTTATTATTTGAATAAAATACTATCGCTGTTGATACTATTTTGTAAAATATATTATTGCTTATATGACTGTCTTTGTGGTGTGGTAATAAAAATTGTTGTACTTATTCCAGACTTTTCATCTAGTCTTAACCATTGTCCAGTTAAACAAAAAAAAAAATTATTGGGAGGGGTGGGGGGATAGGGTTGGCAAAAAACTTTTTTTAGAAAGTTGCCTTACATGTCAGCGGTGGTACTTTTCCACAAAACAGTCCAGGACCTCATTTTGTAGGCAAAATGAGGTCCTGGACTGTTTTGAGGCAGACCTCACCCGACATTTCAGTTCATCCCGCAGATATTCAATAGGGTTCTGTGGAGCCAATCAAGTGTGGTGACATTCATGTACACAAACCGCACATTTACATGGAAGAGGACTAAGAAGAAGAACTAAGAGGATGAAGACAAATCTCGGAAGAGGACTACATCAGGTCGACCGTCAAAAAGCATTCAGCTAAGGCTAGGAAATAGGACCAAGGAAAGCAGTCAGTAGAACCGCCACAAATCTTCAAGACTGGTAGGACTGTATATGTGTCTACGAATTTGTGAGTAGATTCTAATGTATTAATGTTGAGATAGTGATTAAGAAATGTATGTCCACTGAACGTAGCTTTGTTAAAATAGTTGTATAAGTCGCTATAAGAAGTAATTGAGACTGAAAATTAGCCTAGTATATTTATTAAGAAAAATGTTAGACAATGATATTGATTGTAACAGCCAGTAATTGCCTAGGTCCTGTAAAGCAAGTGATTCGAGCATTGTGAATTGCAGGTCTAAATTGTAAGGTTATGATTTAAGTTTAAAATAGGCATTAGAGAGAAATTGTTTAATGTGTATCATATTGTATAGTGCCTATGGTAAAATAAACATGTTTTGTTTGTTTAAAACTATTGCCTGATCTTGGACCATTGCACTGTCTCACAAGAGTAACTGAACCTGTGTGCTAAAATTAGAGAAATTGCCATGACTGACTATTTAAGGTATTATTTTAGAAAGTAATCTATTCTATAAATGTTATAACTGTTCTTCCCGTTCTATAACATTAGTTCAGGGTGGCACAGTCGAAAAACAAATTTTCCCTGAATTATATCGCGTGGGAAAGAGTTAACTGTAACCGTGAGTTGCCTATTCTAGAGGCCGTTTCACTAACTGCGCTAATACTTGTAGGAAGTATAAGGGATCACAAGCGGAGACTAAATTAACTTAAGTTAGAACAAAGTAAAGAGTACTTAACAGAGAATTAGAAGTTAAAGTACACATAGGAAAGATAATGGGAAAAGAGTAGAATTAATATAAAGGTGAAACAGCCAAGATATTGAGGACGAAGAAATAATAAAATATTTATCAAAATATTACAGTGGCATGATAAACAGAGGTCTGAGGCCAAACCAGGAAAAATAGGACCATACCATCACAGTGCCACCTCCGAATTTCATAGTTTGGGTTATGCACTCTGGTTAAGAGATGTTCATCTGGCATCCGCTACACCCACATCCATCCATCTGCTCGGTAGATGGTGTAGCATGATTCATCACTCCTTTCCAACTTCCACATCCCACTGTTCACACTCTTTGCACAACTGAAGATGACACTGCATGTTGGTTCAGGTAATGTTGGGGCTTGCATATTGTGGTCCTACCATGGAAACCCATGTAGTGAGCCTTCGTTCTGAATATTTTTGTGCAGATTCATATTGCAGTCGATGTCCAGAACTCTACATTCAATATGTCAGCTGACAAATGGCGGTTTTTATATATTATCTTTCATAGCACCCTATGGTCACAATTGGTGAGTGTGGTGGATCATTCACTGTGGGAAGCACTTGCAGTTGACTCTCTATGCTTCCATCTCAGTAGGGTATCACTGATCGCTGACCTGGGATGATCCAATTTGTCAACAATTTGCTGAACAGATAGGCACTCCATCAGTTCCCTTATCACAGCCATTTCACCTGGACACAGTTGCACTGGCTTATGAGCATCATATTCCTCCAATTTATACTGGCTACAAACACAACTTGTTACGTGGCATGGGGGGGGTGATGTCTATTGACTTCTTTCTTTCTTTCACTGCGCATTATTCCCACTTCCTATGCAGGGTCTGCTTGTTACTTAGATGCGACTACTTGTTAGTACCACTCCCAACCGACCTGTCGCCTAGTCTGCTGCTGGGAGGATATATTCTGGACTGTAGAGAGGTATGTTCATGGGGCCGGTTTGCCTGTTTGCCGGATGAAAAACGGCAGATAAACTGGCGGGAAAAACCCTACTGCCTGCGCCCAAGACCGGCTAACTTGGCTATGCCTGAGGAAGATCCTCAAGTTCCTCACGTCTTCGATGGGAATCGAACCTGGGACACTCCTTCCCCAGGTATATGGTTGCGAAGCGCAAAGCCACTACGCTAACCGCGCAGACCTGTTGACTTCTTTCTAAGTAGTGTATATCAGAAAGCTGGTTAGCAGTTGTATGTGTATAGGGAGGGGGTTTCAATTAGATATGTAAAAAAATAATTATTTATCTGCATTCAGTACTGTGCCTTTTTCAAATTATCTTACACTTATGATTCTTTTGTCATTTTTTCTGAATGGATCTTTTTGAAATGATTTGACTGTTTTTACCACATCTTGATATAGTATCACATAAATTACATATTGTAAAATGTTTTATCCTATGGAATTTACCTTAAAATACTTCACTGCTGCGCTTGGTGACATAATAGGCCACCATGACAGTTACTTAAATCTTATTAAAATTTAATTTGAAACATATCACTGACTAATGACTAAACATATCAAAGCATCTTGCTACTCACAAGAGACTGTGCATATAATTTTTTTTTAACTTTTTATTATTGTTCGTTTCTTAATTTTTCATTTATGAAGGAAAGTCAGTAAGCTAAAAAGAAATAAAACTATTCAAATGCAAACCTTAGAAAAGTTTATTTATGTATGTAGGTGTATGCAAACAAAACATTATAGATTGATAAATTTTAAAGTACACTAATAATTTGGCTCAAAAATACACTGATTACTCAATTTTTATCCTTAATTCATTTCAAAAAATGCCCACTAATCTCATTAAAGATACTGACAAAGCTAGTTACAAGATTGTAATTTGTAATTAAATATTATCCCCCAAATAAGCACAGTTACATAAAATGCACATTAGTTTATGAAAATGCAATCCAAAAAGCAAATCAGCAGATAAAACTAAAACAGCAATATGGGCATCATAAAAATATGAAAAAACATGCAAGCTAAGCAAATGAAAAAAATCATTTAATTATTAAATTGGAATTATTAGCACCACAACCAAATAGTGCACATTCAGATAATGCGGGGGGTATACTGATATAGCCTATATCAGTATACTGATATGATGATGATGACAAATATCATCATCATCATCATCATCAAATTCCTGCCATGTACCCTCAAGGGGTGTACAGGATATGACAGTACTACATGAAAAAATTACATCATTACTAACTTCCTATCTACAATTTTCCTCCAAATCAGTCTGTTACTTGTCAAGGCTCTAACATTATCAGATCTTATATTTCTATCGTCTAAGGCACTTTGTACCGTATCAATCCACCTATATCTTGGTCTTCCTCTGGGTCGTTTTCCTGCCAACCTGGCAGAGAACACTTGTTTTGCTAATCTTTCTTCACCCATGCTGTTTAAGTGACCATACCACCTGAGATTAGCTCTGCTAACGCATTCCTGGTTGTTGACAATGTCAAGTTCTTTCCTAATATCCTCGTTTTTAATATGATATTGCCATTGATGCCATCTGCTCATGCCTATAATCTTTCTCAGGACTCTCATATCTGCGGTCTCTAGCCTTTGGTCAAGTGTTTTACTTCTGACCCAGCTCTCAGATCCATAAGTTAAAACTGGTTCGAACACTGTCTTGTATACAGCTAATTTAGTGTTCCAATTAATTTCTCTCTTATTCCATATGAATTTATTCAATTGACTTCCTACCATACCAGCTTTGCTGATTCTGTTGTCTATTTCTATGTTTAATTTACCATCTTCAGTAAAAATCGTGCCTAAGTAGCTGAAATGTTTCACTTGTTCCACAGGTTCTCCATTCACAACACAGTTGCCTATTTTCATTGTCTTTGTCTTTTTATTGCTGACCTTCATACCATATCTATTACAACAGCTATTCAATTTAGTCACAGAATCTTGCAGACTTGTAGTGGATTTATTTAGAAGCATAACATCATCTGCATAAAGCAAAGAGCTGACATTAACATCTCCAATTTTGATATCATATTTAATACCACTTTCCTTCATAATGTGATCCATATAGATAATGAATAACAGAGGGGATAATGTACATCCTTGTCTCACACCAGATTTAATATTAAACCATCTTCCTGTACCTCCTTCAATTCTAACTGCTGACTTACAACTCAAATAAAGACTACATATTGCTTGATATAATGCCCCATTGACACCATATAACTGGAGCGTATTGAATAGCTTCTCTCTTGGCACCTTGTCATATGCCTTTTCCAAATCGACAAAACTTAAATACAGATCTCTGTTATATTCCCATGCTTTCTCAACTATTTGTTGTAAAGTGAAGATCTGATCCTGACAGCCTCTATTTGGCCTGAATCCAGCTTGTTCTTCACCAAGCTTTTCTTCCACAATTCTTCTCAGCCGTTTCTCAAGTATACTTGCATAGATCTTGCAGGAACACTCAGTAGGGAAATACCTCTGTAATTCTCACATGCAGTTTTATTTCCCTTTTTATATATGTGTACTATGAGAGCTCTACTCCAATCATCGGGAATTCGTCCCTCTGTCCAGGCTTTCTGAACTATGCAGTGCAGCCGCTCTAAGACTCTTACACCACCATACTTAATGTTAATAGATGTTAATAGTAAATACAGTATCAAACTTGTAAACATTAAAAGCAGTAAATGTTAAAAGATTAAAATTTAGAACTTAAAAACCATAAAGGATGAGAAAAGACCAATGTAAAGTCTTAAGAAGTAAAGACATAAAAGTACATGAAATATATTTAATATATATATTAAAAAAAATCTATGCTCATGTTCATAGAAACCACACCACCTTACATAAATATAGTTTTCAGTAGTTAAATGGTCATTTTTATTGGTTTATCAGTTTATCATTACATATTTTGTTATATTGCATTGTCTATCACTCCCGTGGGTTTCTGTATAATGTAATAGGTGCTGCTGTTGCATCAGAATTTTTTCTGCTATAAATAGACAGGAGCCAGTTTTTGCATTTTCATGCTTAGATCACTATGGCTAGTTATGAGCAGTTAACACCTTGCCAAAAAAGTGTGATTCGAGCTGTGAATAAAAAGGGCTTTTACTATTGCAAAATAGCTAAAAGGGTGCCTTGTAGTCAATCTACTGTGGTATTGCTGCTCAAAGGAAGAAAGCCACTGTCTACACCATGCCAAGATTGAATTCTAAAGTGGCTCTCCCTCAAAATTGCCATGTGTCATCCAGAGAACTGAAACAGGACTGAGAAGAACAAACAGGAGTTATAGCAAAGCTCTGTAACTGTCAGAAGACTCATTCGACAGGGTACTGGTAGCCAGGCTCCCTAAAAAGAAGCCCTTGTTAGCCAAAAAAATTGGTGCAGAGAGCATGCTAAATGGACTCATGATGAGTGGAAAAGAGTTTTTTTTTTTTCTAATGACAAAAAGTTTAACCTGCAGGGCACCAATGGCAGACAGTTCGAAGGTGATCAAGGTAAAAATTCAACTCTGCGACTGTCTGGTGTCAGCAATTCAAATTCTCAGCTAGTCAGGTTATGCATGTCGTATTGTAGTGTTGATCGCTTGCATTTCACAAATGGTTCAACAAATGCACAAGTGTACCAGAAAATTTTAGAAGAAGAATTGCTGCCTACAATCAGAGACTACTTTAACCGCAATGATGAACTGCATCTTTCAGGATGACTGAAAGATGCAGTTCATCATTACTGCATCTTTCAGTAATGATGAACTTCCCCTTGGCATAGGGCAAAAAGTGTTAACACTATTATAACCAATATAACACAACTGTTATAAAAGTATTAACACTATTATAATCCAAAAATGTACCATACAAATTGAGTTTAGTACTTGAAAAAACTTAGTTTTTGTTGCAAGTGAATAAGTGGTTCGATGAACACTTGATTCAGTGACTACCATGGCCAGGAAACATCCGAAATCTCAACCCCATTGAGAATTTGTGGTTCCAAATGGAGACTGAAGTACACAAGAAGTCAAAAACACTTCAGGATCTCCAAGAAGCCATTATAAGAATATGGAACATGAACTGACAGATGTATTAATCAGGAAATTGATTTTGTCAATGCCTTGCTGATACCAAACTATAATAAAGGCAAGAGGAGGACTGACAAAGTACTAAACAGCAAAAAAGCGAATTTTTAACTTTGAATTTTTTTGAATTAGTAAAACTATGTAGTTGAGCTAAATTTTGATACCAGTATTTGTTTTTTCAGTGAAAATATCACTGTCCACTCCATTTTGAAATATTTGCAAATTTATCAAGTTTGTTGTCATTCCCTAATTATGTCGCATCTTGTACTAAAAAGAGCCAAATATTAATCAAAAATAAAAATGTTATGTTACCTTCTTCATTACTTGCAACAATTATTGTGTTATTATCCTTTTCCAAATAGACATTCAAATTTAATTACCAAAAAAAAAAATTGTTACAGCAGGTGATGCAGTTTCTATGAACACGAGTGTATAATGAAAGATTAAATAGATTTATTATTATTATTCAAGCCTCCATGGAGTCAAAAAAACTCATTGTGGGAGGTCCTTCCTAAGAACACAAAGTCTGTCATACCACTCCTTAAACTCATTGACCGTTCTCGCTCTCACCACTCCATCAGGCAATGCATTCCACGGTTCAACCACTCCTCACCCTCTTGCTCACAGTTTCCTTTCGTAACTTCCAGGGATGGCCTCTTGTCATCACTCCTTCCCACTGTTCAACCAAGCAAAAGAACTCCCCAGTGTCAACCCTGTAACCACCTCTCAACAGTTTAAAAGTCTCAATCGTATCACCTCTCCTTCTTCTAACCACTCTAATGTGGACTGCAGAGTTCTAAGAACTCTGTAATCCACATTCCCTCAACCGATCCTCATAACTAAAATTGTACAGTCCTGAAACCATCTTTGTCATCCGTCTTTGTATCCTTTCCACGGTTAATTTATCCCTTTCAAATCCTGGGGACCAAATCTGAGAACATTAGTCTAAGTGTGGTCCGATCAGAGACTTATACAACGGAATGATAACCCTTTTATCTCTGCAAGTCACTGTCCTTCTCATAATTGCAGCAATCTTCTGTGTTACCTTCACCACCTTTACAATATGTTCCCTGAATTTCAGGTTTCTATCAATCATCACCCCCCCCCCCGATCTATTGTCTCCCCTACTTCCTCCAGTATAACTCCTCCCATAGAGTATGCAGCATCCCATCGATGTTTCCCAAACCTCAAGACCATACATTTTGCTGCATTAAACTGATCCCCCATTCATTTGCCCATCTATCTAGCTTATAAAATCCTTTTGCAGGGCTACCACATCTACACTATTACTAATAATCCTTCCCAGTTTCACATCATCCACAAACAACTGAATATCACCCTGCAATCCACTGACAATGTCATTGATATAAAGGTTAAACAATATAGGTCCCAGCACTGAGCCCTGTGGGACCCCACTTGTAACCCTCTGCCTCCTTGAAACTGCTCCACCATACACAACTCTCTGACCTATCAGACAGCCAATCCTGAATACAGTTGACCAATCTGACATCCAGACCCATGTGCTGCAACTTAAATATCAGCTTATCATGTGGCACCCTGTCAAATGCCTTCGCTGAGTCTAAGGAAATTGCAGTATATGCCTTTCCCTCATCTAATGTTCTTGTAACTTGATTGGTGTTTAGGCTTATACATTGATCCTCATGGTGTTTGATCTTCATAATGTTGTTTCAGGAAATTAACAATGTACATAAATGTAAACTAGATAATAACTAAAAATTTTAATTATTATTTCCTATATATTGCCAAAGTTAAATTGGCACCTTCTGGGATTAATACATTGGTATTAAACATGTCATACAGGCACACTTCAGTTACAAAGATGGAATTGGAGAGATACAGGCTGGCCTAATGTCCTATAATACTATTATAGATAATAAATAAATAAATAGATAGATTTATTTATTTATATCTCAGATTTTAAATTTTAAAATTCAATGGATGTTATATAGTCTGGATGTGTGATATCAAGACATATTTGGGGAAATGCAGTTTACAAAGCCTTGTGGAAGGAAGAGAGGGGGATATGATTGAGACATTTAACTCAGTAAAGGATTGTTATCAGGTTAATGTGGAAGAAATTTTTTATAGAATGGGGGGGTAGAAAAAAAGGGGGGGGACATACGTGGAAGTTGTATAGGAAGGTTTGAGCATAAGGAGTAGAGTTCTTTGCATGGAGAGTGGTTGGTGAGTAGAATGCTTTGCCAGATATTGTGGTTTATGCAGATAAATTGAATAAGTTTAAAGCATGGTTTGATGGGCTTTATATGTGTAACATTGTTTGCCTCCTGAAGAGTCTTTAGACTCCACAAAGATCTGGTGTTATTATTAATAATAATCACTAATTGGTAGTTTGTGTGTCTGTGTTGACAAAATTATCAGTCATTAAACCATCATTTAGTTCATTATATGCTGTCTTCATTCCTTAAATCATAAAATATGAGCAGCTGTTGATTCTCACCAGAGACCAGGCAGAAATCTTATGTAGACATAAACCTTTTCTTCAGCCATGTAAACTTATTATGATATCAAAATTGATGAACTTATTTGCATTAAACTTAAGTATAGAGAAAAAAAGCTTAAAATTCTTAATTTTTGTATAAAGAAACTATTAAAAGAAAAAAGAATCATTACTTAATTTTTTCCCTAAAAGGAGACTGAAGACATTCTTCTTAGAAATAGCTGAGAAAGAGAGAGAGAGAGGTGAATTGATGTAGGTGTTTGGAGGAGGCTTCAAGTTTCAGCATTCATATCCCTCAAGAAAATATGGCAAGCTTCTCTAGTACTAGGCACCATTAAGTAGAAAATGAATTTCACCACTACTTGGTTTATTTGACAGCCTTGGAAAGGTCAGAAACTGTTCAGAATCCACAGAAAAGACCTTGTTGATATTCTCCATTTCTTTCAGCATGCGTGTGTAAAAATAATCATAATTAAAATTCTGAATATTTTTACGAATTGTTTAGTTTAAAATGTTTATTAGTTTTAGTTTCATAACACGCATTGTTGGCACTTGCGATGTGCCCGTTATTGAAATTGTTTTGTCAAAAATGATATGTAAAGAAGTTAAAAAATTGATGTACTTACTGGATTTGATATTTGTATTACTTACATGAATTTTATTGTAATTTAAAATATTAAGTTTTGTGTTTTTATGAAGACATTCTCTCTTGTCGCTAACAGAGACAATGTGTGAGCCATTATTTATATTTATACCTAACTTCTTGCTTACCAGTTTCATGGAGTGCGCATGCTCGCCGAGAAGTTTGATGTGTGATTGACAGCTGACAAGAAATCATTCAGGAGGAATTTAGAACACGGGCCGGCAGATATTTAGGTTCGGTGCAATTTTTTATGTGATAGTCGGAAGAAAATGAATAGTATACTCCGAGAAAGGAATCGTGGAACTGTGAAGTTTTATTGTGGAATAAGTATGTGGATAAATAAAAGACAATATTGGTATATTCGTCTTAAATGGAATATTGGAGGAAACACTAATTGAAAGATTTATAGTAGATTCCGAAAAGGGAATCGTAGAACTGTAAGTTTTTTTTTTTATTGGAAGAGTTAAGACTGTCAATAAGCATTTAGTAAATAAAAGAAGAATTTGCTATTTACGTTCTAAAGGAATGTTCGAGAAAACTCTGATTAGGAAGTTTCATCTGTATTAAGGACGCTGGATTTGACTATTATTTCTACTGAAGAAAAGAGACAGAATTAAGTTTGGAAGAATTAATGTGTGCTACATAAGTGATGAGAAAGGATCCTGTAAAAATGAAGAATAGGGTCGTATATCTTCTGAAAAGGCTTTGACAGAGAAAGAAACTGGCTATGAACATTTTGTGATTGTGCAAACAAAGTGTTTAGTCTAGTCTTAAGTGCAAATTTATTTTTAAAAGGCCTCAAGTCCAATTAATTTATAGTTAGTTATGTCATATTTGTTTGAAGTGTATATATATTGTTTTTGTTATATTAAATGTGTTTATTTTGTATTTTGGTCTTGAGTCAGTGATTATTTGGATTCTGAAAGAAAGAGTTAAGATCATTGCACCAATTGGAGTGAACCCTTGTGCATATAATAATATGTAGGTACACTCGGAAATAAATTAAAAATAATTGTTAGAAAAAGAGATTGATTAAAAATCTCCTCTTTAAATAACAAAAATCACTAATTATTAACACGTGCATTACGAGTATTGTTAGTTATATTCATCGTTACAGAGATTTCAATATCAAGAGAACAACTTAAAAAATGGTTATTCTGCAAATTGGTTGTTGGATAATATACTGCACAGAATGTAATAGTAATGATAGAGCAGGCTTCACTAGCTGTCAGTAATGAAATAATCTTGCTGCCAGTTGTGGCAGTTAATGTAGGTGTACTGCTAAGACCATGATTTATAGAGGCGTCAGGCAAAAATTTCATGTGGATGACTTAATAAAGAATCCATTACTGTATATTCTCATCCCCCAAAAAAGTGCACTTAATTTTCCTAACAAACTGAGATTTTTCAGTTATGTCCTTTCTTTAAAGCTGATTTTTTTTCCCATTCCAATTTTCTAATGATAAAGGTATGTTCCTTGGAGATTTTATTTGTTCACAATTCCAGCTGGCTTTCCTTTTCCAACAGCACTGATTCAATAGAAGATGCTAGGTATTTGCTGCCAAAGTGATCTCACACAAACACTATTCACATGCCTAACAGAATACTGGATAACCTAACCATTCTTCATCATTGTAGATCTCTTGCCTCACTAGAGAACTTGAATATACTCTGGATATTGTATCCTCTTGATAATAACTACAATCTAATGTTTGTTTGTTCTACTATGGAGCAACATGGATATTCTTATCCTCATATGCCAAGTAGTTTGGCATTCATGATTTCTGTCTCTTTTCTTTGATTAGATTACAGTTTTCTGATCTAAACATTTGTCCTGTAAATGCATCAGTGAAACAGTTCTTATTGGTATAGAAACATTCATTCCTTGTTCTACTTTAATTTCTCATCCTTTATCTTTAATTAGCCATTAGCTGATCTCATACAGAGGCAGTAGACTTTCATCATCCTCATCATCAAATTCCTGCCATGTACCCTCAAGGGGTGTACAGGATATGACAGTACTACATGAAAAAATTACATCATTACTAACTTAATATCTACAATTTTCCTCCAAATCAGTCTGTTACTTGTCAAGACTCCAACATTATCAGATCTTATATTTCTATCGTCTAAGGCACTTTGTACCGTATCAATCCACCTATATCTTGGTCTTCCTCTGGGTCGTTTTCCTGCCAACCTGGCAGAGAACACTTGTTTTACTAATCTTTCCTCTCCCATTCTATTTAAGTGACCATAACACCTGAGATTAGCTCTGCTAATGCATTCCTGGATGCTGACAGTGTCAAGTTCTTTCGTAATATCCTCATTTTTAATATGATATTGCCATTGATGCCATCTGTTCACGCCTCTAATCTTTCTCAGGACTCTCATATCTGCAGTCTCTAGTCTTTGTTCAAGTGTTTTACTTCTGACCCAGCTCTCAGATCCATAAGTTAAAACTGGTTTGAACACTGCCTTGTATACAGCTAATTTAGTGTTCCGACTAATTTCTCTCTTATTCCATATGAATTTATTCAGTTGACTTCCCACCATACCAGCTTTGCTGATTCTGTTGTCTATTTCTATATTTAATTTACCATCTTCAATAAAAATCGTGCCTAAGTAGCTTAAATGTTTTACTTGTTCCACAGGTTCTCCATTCACATCACAGTTGACATTTTCAATGATTCTGCCTATTTTCATTGTCTTTGTCTTTTTATTACTGACCTTCATACCATATCTATTACAACAGCTATTCATTTTAGTCAGAGACTCTTGCAGACTTGTAGCGGATTTATTTAGAAGTATAACATCATCCGCATAAAGCAAAGAGCTGATATTAACATCTCCAATTTTGATATCAGGTTTAATACCACATTCCTTCATAATATGATCCATATAGATAATGAATAACAGAGGGGATAATGTACATCCTTGTCTCACACCAGATTTAACATTAAACCATCTTCCTGTACTTCCTTCAATTCTAACTGCTGACTTACAACTCAAATAAAGACTAAGTATTGCTTGATATAATGCCCCATTGACACCATATAACTTCAGCGTATTGAATTGCTTCTCTCTTGGCACCTTGTCATATGCCTTTTCCAAATCGACAAAACTTAAATACAGATCTTTGTTATATTCCCATGCTTTCTCGACTATTTGTCGTAAAGTGAAGATCTGATCCTGACAGCCTCTATTTGGCCTTAATCCAGCTTGTTCTTCACCAAGCTTTTCTTCCACAATTCTTCTCAACCGTTTCTCAAGTATACTTGCATAGATCTTGCCAGGAACACTCAGTAGGGAAATACCTCTGTAATTCTCACATGCAGTTTTATTTCCCTTTTCATATATGGGTACTATGAGAGCTCTACTCCAATCATCGGGAATTCGTCCCTCTGTCCAGGCTTTCTGAACAATGCAGTGCAGCCACTGTAAGTCTTTTATGCCACCATACTTCAGCATTTCTGGTCGAATATCTTCTACTTCTGCTGCCTTTCCACATTTGAAGCCTTTGATGGCTTTTTCTACTTCAAGTATGGACTGCATGCCTGGTCAGTGTTTTTTTATCACTGTGCTGTCATCACTGCTTGTTTCATTTAGCAGTTTTTCAAAGTAATTACTCCATACTTCAAGGATATCTTTTTCTCCCGTTTTCATGTCACCTTTATCATCTCTAATTCCTTTTACAGCACTCTTTCCTCCATTCTTAAGCCTCTTCAACAACCTCCAGAATATTTTGCCACCTTCTTGATATTTATTTTCTATATTCTTGCCAAAGTCCTCCCATGACTTTTGTTTAGCTAGTTTTACACACTGTTTAGCTTTCTTACATTTGTCTCTGTATTCTGTAAGAGTAAAAGCTGACTTATTTGCCAGGAACTTTTGATATGCTTTCTTCTTTTCCTTCACTGCCTCTTTAACCTCCTGTGTCCACCAGGGAGTTCTGATTTTTTTATCTTTGCACACAACCTCACCACATGCCTCTCTGGCAGAATCAATCAATGTTTTCTTCAGAGTTTGCCACTGAATCTCCAAGGTTTGATTCCTGTTATCAAACTCTTTCATTTTCTTTTCAATTATCTTTCTGTATTTTAGTCTACAGTTCACATCTGTGAGCTGCTCAACTTTTATTCGCTTTAAAACTTTCTTACATGTTATTCTTTTCAATTTGAAATTCAATTTTATCCTGCTCAAGACTAAATAGTGATCCCTTCCAATTTTAAATCCTCTTTACACTCTGGTGTCCTGCACCAGGGAGAAAACATCACTATCAACAATATCATAGTTGAGACTTTTCTTATTCCTAGCCTCTTCTCTCTATGTGAATTTGTGCACATTTTTATGTTGGAACATGGTGTTAGTAATAACCAGTCCATGTCCTGAGCAGAAATCCAACAGATATTTGCCATTATTATTAGCTTTGCTCCTTTCTCCAAATTTTCCCAAAATATTTTTGTATGTCTCACAATCATTTCCTACTCTGCTATTTATATCCCCAACAAGGACCAACTTTTCCTTTTTCATTGTGTCAGTTGCTTTTTTAAAGTGTCAAAAAATTCCTCCACTTCTACCTTAGTAGAACCTTCTGTGGGACCATAGGCACAAGTAAGTCTCATTGTTCAGTTCCCCATTCTCATATTTGCTCACATTACTCTACTTGAGACTGACTGCCATTCAAGAAGATTAGCCTCGTATTTTGTGTTGAATATTATGGCTACTCCTTCTTTTCCTTGATTGTCATTGCCTGAATATAACATTTTGTATTTATTGCTGAGAATGATCTCACCATTTTTGGTCTTTTTTGTTTCAGTCACCCCTATTATGTCGATCTGGTACTTATCTAATTCCTCAGCTAGCTCCATTTCTTTGCCATTTAGGCTTCTTACATTGATAGTACCGATCTTTAACTCTGGTGATGTTGAGTTGGGGTTTGTTTTCAGATTTTTTCAGTAGCTGACTTTGCGCTGTTTGCCCTGGTTCCCTGGCGAAAACAATGGGGGCCTTTTTTAACCGGGCGACGACCCAGCCGGCATGAAATTTTGTCATGTTGTTCCATCATTTTTTTTATTTTGGTTTAACCAATAAGAATACAATTTGGTCGGCTAAATCCCAAATTGCCAGCCCATCTTTTTTTGTTCAGTATCAAAGTAGATACCCAACAGGGTGCACCATGAGAAGGTGAGGATTGGACATTAGGTCAGAAGCCCTGGTCGGTTCTCCGCATTCCTTTAAAGGCTATGTGGAGGTCTCCTCTCAGTTATACAGCTTTACAATTTACAGACAAAAAATTATATTACTGGTGTAATAAGTGGTAGATGGTGTTAATGGTAGTAGTAGTGTCATTGTGTGTAGTTGGAGAATTGAGTAGTAAGGAAGACAGTGAGATATGTGTAGCAGAGTAGTGTGCCCTCCTCCATTGAGTCCTTGGAGATTTCACATGAAAGGCAACATCTCTCTACCATTAAATTACTGTGCAGTCACTCCCTTCAGTTCTTTCTAAAGTAATGGAGAAAACCATCAACACTTATCTTATTATGAAAACTGTGCAATTAATAAATGATTGTCACTATGGATTCTACCAGTTTTGATCAACAGAGGATCATTTCGCTTTTTGTCATCTACATTTAGTCTTATGCCATGGGAAAGTTTGGGGAATCTCAAGCAGTTGCATTTGATTGTTTTTGTTGCTATGGGCTGTTAGGTAAGCTCCTGTAATATTGTATCTCTTCTGCCAGTTTTCTCTCTGGTTATAATATTGGTCCAAAAAGCCCTGTGCTTTCTTCTTTCCAAGGGGGGATCCTGGAATGTTCTAATAAACAACTGGAACACAAATGATATTAAATCAACTGATTTAACCACAAGAAAGAACATAATAGTAGCAGAGTTATGAAGGTAGTTTATGTTTTTATTTCTAATATCTTTGTATGTTCTTTCTTGTGATTATATCAGTTGCTTTAATATCATTTTTGTTCTAGGGTTTTATCAGAACTTTCCAGGCCCTTTTTGTATGTCAGTTACCCTCTCTACTTTTCTGCTAATCCCATCCATAGATTGCACTTTTCTCATTTGGCAAACCTCTTTGCTACATAATCAGTTGAACTGCAGAATATTAGCTTCTGCATCCCTAAATCAGATTCTGATAATCTTGTTAATTTCAAGATTTCTGGTCTTATCTTTGAAAACACAGACAAATCTTTAGACAGACTTCATTCATGCTAACGGACAGATCACTTTTGAAACTCCATAAGTTTCAAATTTTTCTGCAGAATAATATTGGATATTTATTCTTTGTTTTCATAATTTTTGATGTCAAAGTGAATCCTTTTTAAAGCTCCTTCCCTCTTCTATATTAATATTATAACAATTTTATTCATATATATATATATATATATATATATATATCGGAGTTCATATTTACTCGGTTAATAATGTTATGAATATTAATATGGTTTAAATGACTATAACACCGAGATTAAAAAAGAATAAGTTTTAATCATGAGACACTACTAGTTTCGTTGAAAAATTCAACTTCCTCAGGTGTCCAATACAGAGAATTATATAAAAAATAACAGAAACATTGTAAAATAACAACAAGAGATCTAATGTAAAAATCTGAAGTACAGTTTAATAAAGAATACATGCTGAAATTCCAATTGAAGTAATCCAGGAGTAATACAAGATCATTTGTGAATGTGGCAAACCATACTATGGTCAGACTGCTAAATCTGCACTTCTACGTATTGAAGAACACAAAAGAGACATATCCTACAATAGGACCCAAGCCAGCGCTCTCTCTCAAGCCACATCTTTTTCTCTATAAACTCCGACAAAGGCCCCAACATCTCATAGACTGGTCTCAAATGTCCAATATACATACTTGTTATGATGAACTCGAGAGGATACTTGAATCTAAAGAAATATCCCTCTATTCAACCCATATGAATAACAGCCTCAGGTTCAATTTATCCGATGCACACATCTCTACTGTCCAATTTTGGCGTACTTGCGATAGCTCACGCACGTAGCTTACTTCAATTGGAATTTTAGCACGTATTCTTATTTAAACTGTACTTCAGTTTTTTACATTAGATCTGTTGTTATTTTACAATGTTTCTGTTATTTTTTATATAATTCTCTGTATTGGACACCTGAGGAAGTTAATTTTTTCAACGAAACTAGTAGTGTCTCACAATTAAACCTTATTCTTTTTTAATCTCGGTGTTATAGTCATTTAAACCATATTAATATATATATATATATACAGTCATGCCTCACCACTAGTCGTATCTTTCTGGCACCAGCTGCATTCACCAGTGTCGCACATGCTGTGAACAAGCACTGACGTGTTTCGTGCAGTCTCCATTCATACACGATTTTTATAGTCTACAAACCCTGCAATTGTTTAATGTTATGTTCTTGATAAAAATTTTATCACATAAAAAATAATAATGTTGCCCAAAAGAAGCAAGTCCGATTCTTCTACAGCTAGCAAGAAAAGAAAAACATTAAAAGCATACTACACATGGCGTTCGTTTGCAAGTCTGAATGAAGCTATGAGGCAAAATGAGCAATTGTCTGTTAAAGGGGTTTTGGAAATGGTTTAATGTTTTAGATGCTGTAAGGATTATCGGAGATTCTTGGAGTGTCTCTGATATCTCCGATATCGGAGACTCTTCGCTACTGAAGAGACCGAAACCTCAGATCCAGTTTTACCAGAAAAGCACATGACAATTGCAAAATTAACAGGTCTCAGCTTAATTAAGAAAAGTTCACAGATTTTGGAGGACATAGATTCTAATGAGGAATGAATTGTAGCCACAAGGCAAGGAATAAAAAAATCACTGGCTTGCTATGAAGAAATTTTGCATGACAAGAAAAAGACATTATGCCATCAGACGAATCTATTAGATTTTATGAAACCATCGACATCGAAATTACTTTCTTTTTTTATGTACGAAAAAATGTCTTTAAAAATATAGGTGTTTTTGTAAACCTTTGGTCCCAATTGTATGTTTGTATATATAAATTATATGCAAAATTATACCCCGAGTTACGCAAATTCGACTTGTGCGCTTTTCATTGGTCCCACCTACCCCGCAACTTCGGGGTATCTCTGTATATACACACACACACACAGCTGATTCTCTTTTTACATGGCTTTTTTTTTTACACGGTTTTGTAAACAGAAGCAATTCTATTTTTACATTGTATATTTTGATTTAACACGGTTCAAATGGTGCTTATTTTTAAAATTTCTGTTTGAATTCAGTTCTGTTAAAAGAGGTATTTCCATTATAATTATCATTTCCTAGTGGTCATATGTACTTAAACTTGAATTTTGGGGAACCCCTCAATGTTTTAAATATCAGGGATTACTCTATGCTACAGAAGGTAGACAAATGCCAAGTAAAACTTATATAGAAAAATCACAAAAAAGTGTTGGTGGCTTTAAAACAGCTAATGATCGTGTGACTATTATTTTGCAACAATGCATCAGGAGATCGTATATTAAAACCATTACTCATTAATCGATCCCTAAGACTGCAGGGAAATTAAAGGTGTATTTAATGGTTCCATCAATGTTTTGCTCCAGAAGTTAAACACTATTTGATGGGAAAAAAATTGGGACTTCAAAGTTTTATTGATTATAGACAATGTGCCTGTCCATCCTGTTTTAGAACACCTGAATGTGGAATTTTGTTTTCTGCCACCTAATACAACATCCTCAATACAACCACTGGACCAGAGTGTGATCACTACCTTCAAAACTTACTATATAAGAAGAACATTCCAATTCATTTTGGATAAACTAGATAAGGATAATTTACTGACAGTTATTGATGTGTGGAAGAAATTTTCTATTTTGGATTGCATCAGACTTGCTAAGTTGGCGTTATCAGTATTGAAACCATCAACTTTAAATGCATGTTGGAAAGCTACTTGGCCAGAATGCGTAAAAAAGAAAAACCCTGTACCTTTGCATGCAACTGAATATCCCAATACATTAGATTAGCACATGCAGTTGGCGGAGAAGGGTTTGATGATTTTTCGTCTGCAGATATTGAAGAATTGATGGTTGCACCAGGCTGTTAGTGATGACAAAATAACAGAAGCTGTCCATGAGAATCCTGATGAAATTGAAAAAAGTGATGATGAAGAAGAGATTTTACTCACTGCAGGATTAATTAAAGAATGGCTTCAAATGGCTAGTAATATTGTGAAGTCATTTCTTACACATGATCCAAATAATGAACAGTTTAAACGTGAACTGAAGGCATGTGGTGCGATATGAAGAATTATACAAAGATCTAGTCAAAACAGGATTTCAACGATTAATTACAGAGTTTGTGATAAAAAGAAAAATAAACTTTCAGAATTATTGGAAATTAGTGCTAATTTAGTTCCTTTTACTGAAGAAAACATTTTGCCATTGCAGTATGAACAGGGCCGCCAAAGTGTTTCAAGTGATGGAAGTGATTTAATTCCAGTCTCACACAAAAGAATGTGCCTGCTGTCAAAAAGTGACTGTGAATAAAATTGAACTAATATCAGTATGCATGGGTGTATTTGGACCTTTCCAGATGTATATATACATATACGTTTTTTTTTGAAAATAATTTAGTGTTCATATCGGGTTTTAACATCTGGAACCATTCTTCTGTTTCTTCATATGCACTGTATTTTTTATGCGGTTTCATTTACATGAAAACCATATTCCAGATTTTTTTTGGAACCAATCTACCATGTAAATGGAGAATTGTGTGTGTGTGTGTGTGTGTGTGTGTGTGTGTGTGTGTGTGTGTGTGTGTGTGTGTGTGTGTGTGTAAATTTGATATTTTGTAAAAAGTTGAGTATGTAATAGTTAAAACAGTAGTTGCACCCACAAAATGCTATAAACATTATTTCACTTATACTGTAAGCATGCTGGCAGTTGGATAATCTGGAAATCTTGCTATAGAGACAATGTGATACCTGATTCTCATACCAGTCAACACTAAATTATGTATAGTCTGGAAGTGAACTATATCGACTTATGGAGTTTATATACCCGTGGCTTGTATAGCATTCATAATTATGAAGTAAATACTGGGAGAAAAAAAAGGGAAAAAAAATAAAGAATTTAATAATAAAAACTAAATAATTTAATAATTAGTTTTGTGTGACAAAAATATTGTTTACTTCTTTAGATTGATACAATAAAATGCAAAGTATAAAATAGGTATTAACAGAGATTTCTAAATAACCAGCTGTCATTTTTTAATTCATTCAAACAAATGTTGGATACAAGAAAAGATATCACGAGCATCAGTCATTGTTACAGATTATGACATATTTTGTCTCGTAGTCTAATTCGTCTACACATATATCTGCTACGTAAGCTGTCCAGAGATCATTTAATATCAGGGCTTGTATTTTATTCATCTAATTAACCTCTTTAAATTTGCATACATAAGTATTAAATTCTACGTATAGTATTTTAGTGATTTGCCAATTGGCTTGATAGATTTTGTTGGTGATGTGAAAGACCAATCCATATTTATGCACTCTTTTTTTCTTTTTTTTTCTCAACATCTCTGACATGGATTTCTCCAGAACGTCTGTCCAACGTAACAGCCATGACAATTGTAATAGATTTTGTAAACTCCTGGGCTTTACATAAGTTGATGTGGCTGTTTAGGCAATCTTAACATTGTGAATCTCTTTTGTAGAAGTCTAAAGGCAACTTTTAAGTTGTTGTGTTCTTGTAGGACTTTGGCTATTTTAATAAATTATCATACTTTTTTACATGTTTTTTTGCTGGTAATTTCTTAATTATCATGTCTACCTATCTTATTTTGCAAAATTTTAGGAAGAAAAAAGGCATATCTCTTATGAAATGAACATAACAGATGCTTCGTGCAGAGGAGAGAGCAGAAAAATGGATTGTGTGATCCATTGCAAGAAGCAGAAAGAAACAACATAGAACAAAAACAGTCTATATAAGAAATTCAAAAACTAATTCTGACTCCATCTAACATAAAAACACTTCCCTTATAGTGAACTTTACAGTAAGTTATAAGAATGTCATTTCACTATAGTGTATAATTTATACTATTTAGTAATAAAAACTAATAGAATTCACAAACAGAACAATGGGGGAGGGTGCAAGTGCAGGCACATTCGTATCTAAAGTTGGACCACTTTACACTGTTTTTTCATACCATGAATTTAGGAATGCTGGTTTAGCATACAGCTTAGAACATAGGAGCAGGATTACAACCTGACAAAAAAAAAAAAAAAAAAAGTTATGTTCAAGTCCCATGGAGTGTCATGAGAAATTACCATGCTAAATGGAGTTTCAGTTATGATTTGCTAAAAATACCAGTGATGATTTCATTTTTCCAAAAAAAAAAAAAAAAAAAAATTACATAGTTTCTTGTAATGTGAAGTTATGAAAGCCCAGCTCTGGGATTTCATAACTGACTGTGCTTTGAGTAAGTACAGTTGTTTCATTCCACTTTAAATTGTTTTTCAGAAAACCTTATTACTCCTGAACAGTTTGCTGAAGTCCTCTGTGATGATTTAGACCTACCACCTTTATCATTTGTTCCAACCATTGCACAGTCAATTAGACAACAAATTGAAGCATTTCCTACTGATAATCTGTTAGAAGAGCAGGATGACCAGAGGGTTATTTTAAAGGTAAGATTGACAGAGAGAGGGGAAAGAAGTGCTATTTTTGAATAACTGCTTGATGTCATTGATTGTAGATTACATGAGAAATGAATTAAGGGGGGAGAAAAAGCAAATTATTAAATCCTTACTGTTTCTTTCAATAGCTTTTTTTTTATTTTGTTTATGACCTTTAGTACTTCACTGATATATTGCAATTTCTCTTTTTCATTTTGATTTTTATAATGTTGACAACCTTTAACAAACAATTTTCTACTATTATTTGTTTTGGTATTTGTGAGATTTATGAACAGTTATTTCTTTACTTGTTAATATTTGTGTAATGATTTTGCACATTGCCTAAAATCTAAAGAAATTGTTCTTTAAATCATTAGCACATTTGTCTGAAATATGACAAATCAGTATAGGTGAAAAATAGAAACATTCATATCTAAAGTTGAACCAAATATTTTACACATTCTCAGTGGTTGGACCACTTTCCCAAATATTTTACACATTCCCAGTGGTTGGAAAACAAAAATGTGGTTTTTGATTCTGTGCTCACTTGAATGGGATACAGTTTTCTCAAATGCCTAATTTTTTATTCTCTTTCGAATATTTGAAATGATGTATGATTAAGATTATTATTACACACACACACATCCCACAGAATCTGAAGACTCATTGTGTGTGGCTCACACTTATTAAAATAACCTATCACACTTTGCTACTGGAAGAGCATTCAAGACTTCTCTGGCAACCCATTCGAACCATTGCTAACTACACTATTACACAACCTCCAGTGGTGATCCCCCTCTTCTGTTCTTTCCAGTCATATACCAAATACTTTCTTTAACATATACTCTATCTGAAATCATTTTAGTTACTTATATGTTCTATTATATCTTTTATTTTATTTTATCATGTCTCGTTTTTTTCTCCCTCAACTAAATTTTGTAACACATGGATTTTGTCCATTCTCATAGGGAGCACTCCTCAGACAAGGTCATCCTTTTGGTCATTTGCCTTTGAATCCTCTATCGTCATAGGGAATACTCCACTGGCCATTGCCATTTTTTGACTCTAAACTTCACAGCCACTTCCACATCACAAAAGAATCTAGCTAGGCAAATCTTTGTACAGTTGTCCAAATGCAGTTGTAAAGATTCCTATAAAGAAGGATAATAATCTCCTTATAATCACTCTTGTCAGTGATCCTTTAAGTTATTTTGCACTTTGATATGTGATCTCTGAACTTCAACTCATTCTCCATCATTACCAAAATTCCCCTCATCAATACCTTGTAGTGCAGTCACATCAATGTAATGAAATGCAACATACACACACACACACAGCGTGTGTGTGTGTGTGTGTATGTATTTTGTTTTCAATTCAAAATTAATGTATTAATTGGTTGGTTTCTGCATTCGGCAACTGTTATGAACAAGTGTGATCACATATTTTCTAAAACTCAAAATTTGAATTGCATTGTTATGACATTGTATTTAGTGCCATGCCACAATAAAACTTCTATTTTGTTTTGTTTGTAACACGGTATAGTATCTGTGAGGACGGAAGCATTTTTTGATATGTATAGTAATTTCCATCTGTCTCTAATTACACTGATTACTCTGTCACTAAATAGTGCATAGCCTCTGATTGGCTCTATACTGTATTTAGTGATACAATAAAAACTACTTTGTTTTGCTTACATCCTTGCAGTATGGTGTCTGGGAAGGAGGGAGATTTTCATATATAGGGACAATTTTATTCTACTCTTCAGAAACAATAGATGTAGTGAGTAAAAAATCTGTTTATACCTGTGAATAGAAATGAATTCCATGTTTCACATGAAAAGTGAATCCTGTATTTTACAAGAAAGGGACTGCATCTAGAGATCTCCATCAAAATATTTGCATATCAGGATTTATTACTATATGAAAAAAGTGTTCACCAATCATAACAATCATTACCCCTTAATTAGGTGCATCTTTTTTTTTTTTGTTACATAATTAGTCACATGGGATCAGAAATCACTCCTTACTCCGCAATTGTTTGCACCGACAGCCAGCACACAACTGATTTTTTCCAGCACACAACTCAGCTACTGAAAATTGCAACAAAAATCCATCATTGATTCTGTCAGAAATCGAACTTGAATGACAGCTTAGGTCAAATAGACCTCATGTGACTAATTAAAGGTTAATGAATATGAAAAAAAATTCTTCTCACAAAACAAAAAAATGAAATAAATAAATTGAACGGTATTGATATGAACACAGATGGATAAGAAAATAACTATTTATTAACTTAAAAGCTAATATTTCGCTGGTATTATATTCGGCATCATCAGAGCACACTCACAAAGTTCGTTACAAATGCAAGACAACCACAATCCGGTGTAACAGTGGGGCTAGTATAAGTAATTGCAGCATGCAACACAAGACTAAAGTCCTAATAGGGCACCATCTAGGTTAAAAAAAAAAAAAAGTACAACGTTTTGAAATAGTAGTCCAAATAATAGTCTTAGAAAGTTTGAAAAAAATAATATAAATATAATAAATATTAATGGGATGCTTAAGGGTCAAAGCTGTATATAACTGAGAGGAGACCTCCACATAGCCTTTAAAGGAATGCGGAGAACTGACCAGGGCTTCTGACCTAATGTCCAATCCTCACCTTCTCGTGGTGCACCCTGTAAGGTATCTACCTGTATACTGAACGAACGAGGATGGGCTGGCAATTTGAGATTTAGCCGACCAAATTGTATCCCTATTGGTTAAACCAAAATACAAAATGATGGTACAACATGACAAAATCTCATGCCGGAGGTTGTTGAATAAGCTTAGAAATGGAGGAAAGAATGCTGTAAAAGGAGTTAGTGATGATAAAGGTTACATGAAAACAGGAGAAAAAGATATCCTTGAAGTATGGAGTAATTACTTCGAAAAATTGCTAAATGAAACAAGCATTGATAGCACAGTGGTAAAAAACACTCAACACGCATACAGTCAGGAATACATATCCATACGTGAAGAAGAAAAAGCTATCAAAGGCTTGAAATGTGGAAAGGCAGCAGGAGTAGATGATATTCGTTCAGAAATGCTGAAGTATGGTGGTATAAAAGTCTTACAGTGGCTGCACTACATAGTTCAGAAAGCCTGGACAGAGGGACGAATTCCCGATGATTGGAGTAGAGCTCTCATAGTACCCATTCGTTATCTATATGGATCACATTATGAAGGAAAGTGGTGTTAAACATGATATCAAAATTGGAAATGTTAATGTCAGCTCTTTGCTTTATCCGGACGATGTTATACTTCTAAATAAATCTTCTACAAGTCTGCAAGATTCTCTGACTAAACTGAATAACTGTTGTAATAGATATGGTATGAAGGTCAGCATTAAAAAGACAAAGACAATGAAAATAGGTAGAATTGTTGAAAATGTCAATTGTATTATGAATGGGGAACCATTCATAATACAAAAATTGAAATGTTTTACATGTGAAACATGTAAAACATTTCAGCTACTTAGGCACGATTTTTTCTGAAGATGGTAAATTAAATATGGAAATAGACAACAGAATCACCAGAGCTGGTATGGTAGGAAGTCAATTGAATAAATTCATATGGAATAAGAGAGAAATTAGTCGAAACACTAAATTAGCTGTATACAAGACAGTGTTCAAACCAGTTTTAACTTATGAATCTGAGAGCTGGGTCAGAAGTAAAACACTTGAACAAAGACTAGAGACTGCAGATATGAGAGTCCTGTGAAAGATTAGAAGCATGAACAGATGGCATCAATGGCAATATCATATTAAAAAGAGGATATTAGAAAAGAACTTGACATTGTCGGCATCCAGGAATGCATTAGCAGAGTTAATCTCAGGTCGTATAGTTACTTAAACAGAATGGGCGAGGAAAGATTAGCAAAACAAGTGTTCTCTGCCAGGTTAGCAGGAAAATGACCCAGAGGAAGACCAAGATATAGGTGGATTGATACTGTGCAATGTTCCTTAGACGATAGAAATATAAGATCTGATAATGATATTATTAGAGTCTTGACAAGTAACAGACTGATTTGGAGGAAAATTGTAGATAGGAAGTTAGTAATGATGTAAATTTTTCATGTAGTACTATCATGTCCTGTACACCCCTTGAGGGTACATGTCAGAAATTTGATGATGATGATGATATTAATTTGGTCTTAGGATGACTGTCTGCCAAATCTTTGGTAGATTTATACAGCCATACTTGTTAAGGTTTGGAGTATGTTTTAAGGCTTCTGTTGATTCCAGGAACAACCTCTCTGACTTGTAGAAACCTCTGTGCATTACTTTTGTTTTTTTTCTAATTTATCCTGTTTGCTGGGGATCCAAAGCATGGTCTGTCAGACCCGACTTGCCATAGCGAAAGTGTTGGATATATTTTTTGTGTTCACTGAGGCAGATGTCTACAGTTCTTCCTGTCTGTCGGGTCTGGCAGACCATGCTTTGGATACCTCAGCACACAGGATCAATTGGGAAAAAACAAAAGTAATGCACAGAAGTTTCTACAAGTCAGAGAGGTTGTTCCTGGAATCAACAGAAGCCTTAAAACATACTCCAAACCTTAACAAGTATGGCTGTATAAATCTACGAAAGATTTGGAAGACAGTCATCCTGAGACCAAATTAATATTTATATTATTTTTTTCAAACTTTCTAAGACTATTATTTGGACTACTGTTTCAAAACGTTGTACTTTTTTTTTTTTTTTACCTAGATGGCTCCCTATTAGGACTTTAGTCTTGTGTTGCACGCTGCAATTACGTATACTAGCCCCACTGTTACACCGGATTGTGGTTGTCTTGCATTTGTAACAAACTTCATGTTGTGTGCTCTGATGATGCTGGATATAATACCAGTGAAATATTAGCTTTTAAGTTAATAAATAGTTATTTTCTTATCCATCTGTGTTCATATCAATACCGTTAAATCTATTACATGTCTGATGAACACATAAGCCTATCCACGCGTTGAAATAAATAAAATTTAGAAATAAATACACATAACAAGCACACATTGTACAGGATTATTTGCCCACATGACTCATTCCACATATAGATGATTCATCTAATCAACATTTAGTTCAATGGATATGACCATATAGTCATTAAGCTACCAATGTACCCAAGCACTGTTTTTTTTTTGTTGGTTATTTCTTTATACTTTCCACAGAAATAACTTTCTCTCTTGTAGACTTTACCTGTTCTGCCATATAAACTAAGAGTTTATATGGCAGAACACTGGAATGATGCCATTTGTTTTAAGTCCGTGAAATTGATGAGACTATAGGCATTTCAAAGGAATGTGTGAGAAATATTTTGCATGAAGAATTGCAAATGAAAAGCTTTGTGCAAGATGGCTGCCGTGCTTGCTCACAGCAGATCAAAAATGCACTCGCATGAAATTCTCTGAACAGTGCTTGGAGCATTTTAACAAGAATAAAACTGATTTTGTGTGTCGATTTATTACTATGGAGGAGACTTGGATCACCATTACAACCATAATCCAAACACTAGTCAAAACAGGGGACAGAAGCCATTTGTTCAGTGCCAAAGAAGACAAAGTCAGTTTCATCAGCAGGAAAGGTCATGGCATCGGTGTTTTGGGATGCTAAAGGCATTTTGTTTATTAATTATCTTGAAAAGGTAAAAATACAGTAACTGGGGAATATTATTCTGATCTTTTAACCAGATTAGACGAAAAAATTCTTGAGAAAAGACCCAGTTTGCAGAAGAAAGAAATAATTTTTCATCAGGACAATGCACCTGCCCACAAAGATGTTTTGGCAGTGGGAAAATTAAGGGATCTGCACTACGAATTGTTGGAACATCCACCCTACTTCCCATATTTGGCTTCCTCTGACTTCTGTCTCTTCCCAAAACTACCTCGCTGGGCAACATTTTTCTTCGAATCAAGTGGTGATTGCAGCTGTAGAGGGGTATTTGCAGATCCTACTGAGAACAACTACATGGCCGTCCCTGTAGATAATGGTGCTGGAGCATCGCTGGAATAAATGTATTAGTCTTAAGATTATGTTGAAAAATAAAAATAATTTTGAAATTATAAATTGATTTTTTCATTGTTAGACCAAGAACTTTTCAGACCACCCTTCTTTGTGTGTGTGTGTGTGTGTGTGTGTGTGTGTACTAATGGTTTTTTTTCCTAAAGGGAGTAGATGCGACTACATATCTTAACTAACTTTTGAAGATTAATGGACAGCTAGCCTCCACCCTTAGCCACTCACAGAATAGCTGGTCCAACACTATTAGTGATTTTAAATGGCACCTGGTGAGAAAAGTACAGCAGACAACTGCTGTCATCTCATGGTCCCGAACACTATACATATTATTGTTTGAAATAGTGCGAGGTCTGTGGTTGATTTTCTTATGGGATGAAAAACCTGAGTTTTGAAGAGAAAAAAACCTGCTTGTCAGTGCCAGAAATCTCAGGAACCAGTTTAAGAAAGGCTTAGAAAAAGTTCCCCATGTGTGTGTGTGTGTGTGTGTGTGTGTGTGTGGAGAGAAAAAGAGTGGAAAATGTCTGTATTTTACAAAATCTAGCAGTCTGTGATACAACTGAAAAAAGCAGCAACAGGTGAACGACAACATTTGTTGAGTATTTAGTGTTGACTAGAAACCTTTTCATAACATTTTTATCTAGAATCACAGTGGATGATTCCACAAGCAGTACATTAATTAGCTTATGGAAATATTATATCAATAATGAGCTGAGAAGCTAATGTGAGTAACTGGCATAGCCAAATACAAGTTGCAATAACACCCCAGAAACACTTGATTATTATGGAGGAATAATATTAAATTGGGATCTCCTCTACATTTCAAATGAGAAGATATATTCAGATCTTAAAGATAAAGCAGTGACATGTAGAAGGTGCATATTCATATAGAGATGAGCCCTCATACCCGAAAGGAACTTCACCTTACTTTTGATACATCTGAACCTACACCATGCATTTAGGCAGGATATCTCAACTTTCCCATTAGGTCCTTCATCCCTAATCCACTAAGGTGCTTTACATGTCAAAAATATGAGCATGTCCTAACACACTGGGCTCATCTGTGCCCATTGTGTTAGTAAAGTGCAAGAAAATAAATCTTGCACTACAAAGAAACCTAAATGTGGCAACTGTGAGAGAGAGACCATCCTGTTCTGTCCTGAGCTTTGCCACATTGGAAGGATAAAAAAAGATACAAACTGAACAGGAACAAAATCCCATATAAGGATGCAAAGAGGAAACTAGTCACAACAGCAAATGTTCTGAATTTCTCTTATTCTGAGAAGGTGGCAATACAGAAAATATCAATAGCAACATAAACTAGTATCTCTCCTACCATCTGATAATTTTAGCATACCTGTGCTTTATGATTTTGAGTGCTTCTCTTTGGAGCACGTTAATCACCCAAGCTGTTAAGGTTTGACTCCTGGCGCAACTTCTAAAATGTTTCCGCTAAATAAGAACCATCATCATCATCATCATCATCATCATACGTATCAAGGATTTAGGCCTAACATGGCCTGTTCCGGCTTTAGAAGTATAAGAACCCACCTGTCAAAAACATGTTTTTGATATTTTTTGAATAACAAACTGATTTTCAAAAAAATGTAAGAACTTACTAAATAAAAAAAAACAGAAATAGAAACAGACATACAGAAATTAAAAACAACAACATAAGAACACGATTAGTTCATAAGACCCAAAGATGATATATTAGATGATGTATTTAGCATTTTTTCAGAGGAAGAGATTGACACTGACTGCCCATACTTCCCAAATCCACTGACAAACTCAGATGAAGGTAAGCCTTGAATCTCTCAGAAATCAGATGTCTACAAAAACCAAAAGAAGAAAATTTTTACAGTGGAACTGCAATGGATTGTGTCAAAATATCAATGATATCAAGATCTTTATACAGAAACATAGAAATAGGGCAATATTGAAGATGGAGCTGCTCGTGAGTAGTTTCTAACCTTGTGAGCAATCATACCTCTTTTCATCACATCCAGCTTAACACTATTTTATTATTATTATTTTTTTTATAATGCTCCCACGCATGGAAAGCAGGACCTTTAGGAAATAAATGTTGTGTGTTTGTGTGCAGAAACCATTAAACCTTTAGCTATATGCTTTCTTATTATTATATGTTCAATTTATTTACCACTAGGTTTGAAATTAATTCAGACTGACCTTGGTAATCTTACGTTATAACTGCTCATTTCAATATTTTTATGGATTACTTTAGAGTTTGCACTGATTTAAGAGTGTACTCTTGATGACAACCTGTTTTTTCTTAATAATGGTAGGTCTTATAGTCTGCTCCCCTGACATCTTCCATTGTTTATATGGAATGTCAAGAGAACATCTGTAGAAGGTGATCACTTATGTCCTTATATCCTTAGAGTGGAAAGCATAAGGATATACTGAACTCCATCATAGATGTCCAGATGAGAAATTGTCCAGGCTGACTTTAGTACTTCATCAAAATTTAATCCAGAAACAGTCAACCAAACAAAATCTACTGTCAAAAAAACAGTCCAAGTAATGAGAACTGCTGTTACACAAACATCGTCATATTGTCTGTTTCTGCTGTGTCCAAAACTATAATGGAACCCTAAGTAACACATAGCAAAAAATGATTAAGCTGAGCATGGGGTATATTTCAGAGAAATCCTGTCACACCATATCTCATAGCTTTAAAACATGCTCAAACCAGATCACTTAACATCAGATGTCAGATTGAAAAACAATCTCAGATCCAATTTACATATTACGTCATCTATTGATCAATGTAAAAACAGGCCTTAGACTTGTTTTTGACCAAAAAAAGAAGCTTATATTTCTTGCACATATTTCTCACTTAAAAGAAAGAAAGAAAGTGCTTAAGAGACAAAGCTGCATAACTGAGAGGAGACCTCCACATAGCTATTATAGGAATGCGGAGAACCAATCAGGGCTTCTGAACTAATGTCCAATCCTCACTTTCTCATGGTGCACCTTGTTAGGTATCTACCTGGATACTGAACGAACAAGGTTGGGCTGGCAATCTGGGATTTAGCTGACAAAATTGTATTCTTATTAGCTTAAACCACAAATAAAATGATGGTTCAGCATGATAGAATTTCATGCTGACTGAGGCATCGCCCAGTTAAACAAAACCCCCATTGTTTTTGCCAGGGAACCAGGGCGAACAGCGAAAAGTCAGCTACTGGAACAAATACTGAAACACAACCCCCAACTCAGTACTATCAACATACGAAGCAATGGCAAAGACATGGAGCTAGCTGAGGAATTGGGCAAGTATCAGATCGACATAATAGGGATGACTGAAACAGAAAAAAGACAAAAACTAGTGAGATCTTTCTGAGCAATAAATGCAAAATATTATATTCAGGCAATAACAATCAGGGAAAGGATGGAGTAGATATAGTATTGAACACTAAATGTGAGTCTAATCTTGAATGGTAGGCAATATCAAGTGGAGTGATGTGAGACTTATTTCTGCCTGTGGTCCTAGAAAAGATTCTAATGAGATAGAAATGGCAGAAATTTTTTGAGGCTTTAGAGAAAGCAACTGACACAATCAAAAAGGAAAAGTTGGTCCTTGTTGGGGATCTAAATAGCAGAGTAGGAAATGATTGTCAGACATAAAAAAATATTTTGAGAAAATTTGGAGAAAAGAGCAAAGCTAATGATAATGGCAAATACCTGTTGTATTTCTGCTCAGGACTGGTTATTACTAACATAATGTTCCAACATAAAAATGTGCACAAATTCACATGAAAAGAAATGGCAAGGAATAAGAAAAGTCTCATTGACTATGTTATTGTTCATAGTTATGTTTTCTGACTGGTGCAGGACACCAGAGTGTTCACTTCCAATTTGAAATTGGAAGTGAACACCATTTAGTCTTGAGCAGGATAAAATTGAATTCCATATTGAAAAGAAGAACATGTAAGAAAGTTTTAAAGCAAATAAAAATTGAACATCTCTCAAATGTGAACTGTAGACTAAAATACACAAACATTATAGAAGAAAAATTGAAAGAGTTTGAGAACAGGAATCAAACCTTGGAGACTCATTGGCAAATCCTGAAGAAAACATTGATTGATGCAGCCAGAGGCATGTGGTGAGGTTGTCTGCAAGGATAGAAAATCAGAACTCCATGGTGGACATAGGAAGTTAAAGAAGCGGTGAAGGAAAAGAAAAAAGCATATCAGAAGTTTCTGGCAAATAAGTCAGCTTGTGCTCTTAGAGAATACAGAGACAAATGTAAGAAAGCTAAACACTGTATGAAACTAGCTAAACAAAAGTCATGGGAAGAGTTATTATTAACATTTGACCTCCATGGAGTCAGACTCATCGTAGGAGCTACACACTATTACATACAATG
Source organism: Typopeltis vanoorti (assembly GCF_054136105.1). NCBI lineage: Eukaryota > Metazoa > Arthropoda > Arachnida > Uropygi > Thelyphonidae > Typopeltis > Typopeltis vanoorti. The sequence goes on along the minus strand of NC_143552.1, from coordinate 4,485,302 downwards.
CTCATTCAATTGTGCCTTAAACTGATTCAATGTGTGTCTACACACACACACACACAACACTCAGGCAATGCATTCCACTCACTAACCCCCTCCATGCAAAGAACCTACTCCTCATTCTGCTCACACCCTCTTTATACAGTTTCCAGCGATGACCTCTTGTCCTAGCCCCTTCTCCTGTTCTATGAAAATCTCCATGTCAGTGCAATAACCCCTGACTAGCGTATATGTCTCAATCATATCCCCCCCCCCCATTCACGAGGCTCTGCAACTTGCATTCTCTCAATCTATCCTCGTACTCCACATTCCAAAGACCACTGAGCACCTTTGTGAATCTTTTCTAGATCATTTCCAGCATATCCTGGTCACCATGAAAACCATGTGACCAAATCTGTGCACAATAATCCATATGAGGCCTGATCAAGGCCTTATAACAATGGTATCATAACCTCTCTGTTTCTGCATGTCAGGGTCCTCAGCATCATTGCCATTATCCAGTGTGACGTCTTCACAACTTGTGCATTGTGTCCCCTGAATTTCAGGTCCTTGTCCACCATTACTCGTAGATCTCTCATTTCCTCTAGTTCCGTTGAAGTTTCCCCACAAAGTATATACTTGGTGTATAATGTTTTGAGATTTGGGAAGACAACACGTATGTTGTGTCTCCATATCTCAAAACCTTACCCTTTGCAACATTGAACTGAGGTTCCATTTACCTCCCCATTCATGCAATTTATTTTCAAGTCCTCTTGTAAGGCTATAGCATCTTCCTGACTCTATATTGCTCTCCCCAGTTTTGCATCATCTGCAAACAGCTGCATATCATTATATAAACCCATCCCAATATCATTAACATAGAAATTGAACAACAGTGGCCAAAAAACTGACCCATTTGGCACACCACTAGTGACTTTTCTCTTTCGGGATACTGCACCTTCCCCATATACAACTTTCTGATACTTATCCAACAGCCAGTAACTGATCCAACTCAGGAGTCTGTTTCAATTTATATAAGAGCTTGTCACATGGTCAAAAGTCTTTGCAAAATCTAGTATACCACTGTATATGCATCTCCCCTTAACAAACTCATGCTGATAACCGCAGAGAATACTGCTGTTACCAACCCATTTCTGTATCCTACTTCTCACCAATCTCTCCATTACCTTCAACACAACTCCAGATATGTAGACTGGAATTCGAAGCTGCAATCTTATCACCACCTTTATGCAGTGGAACAATTTTACCCTCCTTCCACTCCCTTGAAATCTGTGCTGTTGTAAGACTTTTATTAAACAGGTATTCAAATTCCCTGAACATTCATTCCCTTAAGATGTGTGGTGATATGCCATCAAATCCAATCGCTTTATTGACATCAATCTTATTTATTTCCTCAAATACATCCTGATCACTCACGATTAAGCCATACCCTCATATGTCCTCTACACTTAAGTTCTTCATGATTCCACCCTGAACAGGATGAAACACTCTTATAAATTGATCACTGAATACCTCAATAATGTCTTCTGCAGCAGTTACCATTCTGCCACCTTCATCCATTAATTTCATCTTACCATGATCATTCTTCCTTCTGCTTGCCACATATCTAAAAAAAACTCTCTTGGGTTTTTCTTTGCCTGATTTGCCAATTTCTGCTCATACTCTACTTTTGTTTTCCCTTACTGAGTCACGCTGGCTTGTTCTTTATACTCTTCATGTGACAATTATTACTATTATTCATCTTGTACTTCCTCCAAAGTACTTTCTTTTTCCAAATTTCATACTTAAGCTCCACATTCATCCATTTTACACCTATCTTATTCAGTCTTTTGGCCTTCAGAATACATTTGCACATTGCTGCTGTTATATTGTTGGATCCTACTTCGTCTCAATCTATACTTTGGATCTGACATATTAGTCACTATGATGTTCCTAAACAAAATAATAAGTTGCTAGTTGGTTTCTAATTCAAATATAGAGAAAATTTATATTTAAAGACTGCACCACTCTATATCTGAATTAGTTCAAGAATTGAAGAAAAATCAACCTTCAACTATTTCTCCTTAAAATATATACTGGCCGAGTATATTTGACTTACTTAATTTACCCGCTTTGGTTTGAATATTTTATGGATGGTGCAGTAAAAGAGATTGAGGCAAAATATAACTTTAGATAAACAAAAACAAACATTTAATTTAGAATCACAAATTTTACACTTAAATTCAAATCAGTAATTAAGATATCACAAACATTTTAACTCCTCAGGTAAATTCAATCATTCAACTCATACAATGGTAAATCTGTTATCTCTATAATACAGTCTTCTCACAGTTCCTTAAGTTCCAAATACAACAAAAATTGCAGTAATACCTCTTCACAAACAAACACTTTTAAATTTACACTTTAGCTAACTTCCTCAATAGTTACTGTTAGTATAAGGAAATTCTAGGATGAAACTAGCACACTTCTCTGCAAAGGAATATTAATGGTTGGAATAATCTTACCGATAATCTTTTTTTCTTCATCTACTTATACGTAAACACTTTTTATAACTGTAAACACTTAAACAGTACACGTCACTCATTAAAATAATTCTTCTAAGCAATAGCTGAATTAATCATCGGTCACAATACACATAAACAAACGTTGCATAAAGTACTACTGATCACTCATGAAATAAGGCAACACACAATAATTCCTTAACTTGAGGTTTTATATGCACAGTTGTTCACTCTTCCGGCATTCAATTAATTCTTTAGACACTACAATTCTAAACACAGCTATCGGTAAACCTCAATTTTACAGCCTCTACTTTTCTCCAGTTACGCTGTGCTTTGCTTCAAGGTTCTGTATGTCCTTGAAAGGTCGGCCCTGAAATTTTAATCTCAACTCAAGTATTGCTAGTCTATTTAGTAGTCACTCAGCTGTCTTCCGTAGCTATAATTGTTATTCTACAACTTATTAGCTAACCGCCTCTCGACTAGTAGACTTTATGAGCTGCTTGAGTGACTTGCTGACTCGCTATTATCACACTGTGATTTCCTAATGCCAATCCTCTCCTTTTTCTCTCTCTTAATCTATCTAATCTACCCTTAATTCCCTAATAATTTCAGCATTCATCGCTTATATATCCATTCTTCCTGCCTAAATTATTCTCGTGATTTCTTTCTAAAACTCTTTTCAATAAACCTTCTCCTCACGTGGTGTTCCAAAATGTGCTCACTCACTTACATACATCTTCATGACAACAAAACAAAATATAATAAAATTGAGCTATTGCATAACGTTAAACTTCTACCAACAGGAATAAATAGAGAATATTTACATTTCAATTAATGAGCAGTTAAATTATCAAATACAAATTCTTATAATATTAACATAGTAATAATTAAAATAGCTTAATAATATTACATACTTAACTTTTCATTATTAATACAGTCTTTTCATTATTAATACATATATCTTTGATTGATTAATTAAATATTAGACAAAATTAAGGTAGTTGTATGAATATTAAATTGTAAAATAAGTTGTTTACATTAAATAATTACAAGTTTAGCTTATGTGATGGAAGATCATGTTGGATTCTGAAGCAAATATTAATTACTCAAATTACTACATATTCAGAATCCAACAATATATTTCTTTGTCAGTTCCCATGCAGCATTTATTTCCTTAATGCTCCACTCCTTGTTCCATGTTATAGCTCCATGTCATAGTCTTATAATTCCACATGTATCCTTTTCTCACAAAAATCTGCATATTACTAGCCACAACACAGGTGATTACTTCATGATCACTTTCACCAACTGGAGGAAAGTGACAAATCTCTCTTGTTTTTTTTTTTTTTTTTTTTTTCACCATTTATCCAAGTCAGGTTTGGATAAATGATTAACAAACATTTAGATTCATTTTACTTTTGTATAGTGCAGCAGCATGTAGCTTGTATATTGTACATATATATATATTCCTGATGATGACCTCAATACAGAGATTGAAATGTTGATTTTTACTTGCTTAATGTTAAGTAAAGTAATTATTCTAACATGTGTTAGAATTATTAGATATATACACACCATAGAACAAGTAAAACATTTCAGCTACTTAGGAACGATTTTTAGTGAACATGGTAAATTAAATATGGAAATAGACAACAGAATCAACAAAGCTGGTATGGTAGGAAGTCAGTTGAATAAATTCATATGGAATAAGAGACATTAGTCAGAACACTAAATTAGCTATATACAAGAGAGTATTCAAACCAATTTTAATTTATTGAATTGAGAGCTGGGTTAGAAATAAAACACTTGAGCAAAGACTGCAGACCACAGATATGAGAGTCCTGAAAAAGATTAGAGGCATGAACAGATGGCATCAGTGGCAATATCATATTAAAAACGAGGATATTAGGGAAGAACTTAATATTGTTAGCATCCAGGAATGTGTTAGCAGAAATCTCAGCTGGTATGGTCACTTAAAAGAATGGAAAAGGAAAGATTAGCAAAACAAGTGTTCTCTGCCAGATCAACAGGAAAAAGATCCAGAGGAAGACCAAGATAGAGGTGGATTGGTACAATAAAACGTGCCTTAGATGACAGAAATATAAGATCTCATAATGTTGGAGTCTTGATAGGTAACACATTGATTTGGAGGAAAGTTGTAGATAGGAAGTTAGTAATGACATAAGTTTTTCATGTAATACTATCATATCATGTACACCCCTTGAGGGTACATGTCACAAATTTGATGATGGTTTTAAGGGCATGTGCTGTGGAACTGACTCTGCCACTAACCTGGCTATTTAATGATCTTGCAATGGGAAAGGTTCGTGGTGAATGGAAGGAGTATGAGAGAATGCCATTGGTATCAAATTATAGACTTATTTGTATATATATATATTATTGTTCATCTTTACTCAGTAGAAAATATAGTTTGAATGACTATATACCGAGAATGAAAAAACAACAAGGTTTAATGTTAAGATACAATTAGTTTCGTTGAATGATTCAACTTCTTCAGGTATCACAGGCAAAGAATTATACAAAAAATAACAGAGACGTGATAAAATTACATCAACAGATCTAGTATAAGACAATAGTACATTTTAAAAACAGGAATGCGAGCTTGAGTTCCAATTAAAGTTGACTACGTGCATGAGCTGCCACGAGTGCGCCAATACTGAACTGTGGCAATGTGTGTGTCAGAGAGATTGAAACTAAGGCTGTTGTTAATATGGGATGAATCTAGTTAAATTTCTCTGGATTTGATGATCTTTCTTTCGAGTTCATCATAACACACATGGATATTAGAAGTTTTTTGCCAGTCTACGAGGTGTTGGAGGCCTTCATCTGAGTTAATAGAGAAGAGAACATGGCTAGAGAGAGCTCTGCCTCTGGTCTTATTGTAGGAAATGTCTCTTTGGTGTTCATCCATACGCAAAAGGATGGATTTAGCTATCTGGCTGCAATATGGTTTCCACATTCACCAAAAATCTTGTAGACCCTTGGATACTGAGTAGGGAGATGTTTCACTTTAGGTTTACTTATTATTGAGCGAAGTTTTGGAAACGTAGTGAAGCAAGTTCTAATGTTGAATTTCTTAAGAATTTTTGCTAGTTTTTGGGAGAGAGAGCTGATGTATGGCAATGAAATAAAAGTTCTTGGGGGTGAAAAATCTTCAGTAGCAGTAGAGCGATGGAAAGAGAAAAATTTATCAATCTTTTTAAGAGAGAAACCATTGTTGACAAAAGGCCTTTTAAGTAAATGGAGTTCATTTTCACTTTCTGTTTCATCTGTAAGTAAAGATCTGGCTCGATGTGCCAGGGTATTTTTACAGAGGGTAGTGATGGGAAGAAGCATGAAGGTATCTGTCTGTGCGAGTCGGTTTTCTAAAAATTGATATTTTTATATTTTCAGTGCATCTTGTAAGTTTTAAGTCCAGAAAGGAGAGACAGTCGTTGGATTCCAGTTCAAAGGTAAAATTGATCTTTTTATAAAACTTGTTGAGGTGGTCTAGAAACAAATTGAGGTTGTTGACACTGTGTTTCCAGATGAGGAATACATCGTCTATATAACGATACCAAATTTTTGGTTTAAGAGTAGAGGAATTAACTGCTTTTTCTTCAAAATCCTTAAGAAATATATCTGCAAGAATTGGACTGCCCATAGCCAATCCTGAGTTTTGTTTGTAGATTTTTTTTTGAATTTGAAGTATCCTGAATTTACACAGTGAGAGAGAGAGTAAGGAAAAGAATTTCTTGGATAGTTTGTTTTGGAGAAGAAGGAGGACTTCTTGAGTAGGTACATTCATGAAGAGAGAAACTATATCAAAACTTGCCATTAAATCTGATTTGTTAAGTTTGATGTCTTTAATTTTTGACACAAAATCAGCCGAATTTTTTATATGAGATGAAGTTCCTTTTTAAAAAGCCTATATAGAGTTTTTAAAAAGGAACTTCATCTCATATAAAAAATTCAGCTGATTTTGTGTCAAAAATCAAAGACATCAAACTTAACAAATCAGATTTAATGGCAAGTTTTGATATAGTTTCTCTCTTCATGAATGTACCTACTCAAGAAGTCCTCCTTCTTCTCCAGAACAAACTATCCAAGAAATTCTTTTCCTTACTCTCTCTCTCACTGTGTAAATTCAGGATACTTCAAATTCAAAAAAAAATCTACAAACAAAACTCAGGATTGGCTATGGGCAGTCCAATTCTTGCAGATATATTTCTTAAGGATTTTGAAGAAAAAGCAGTTAATTCCTCTACTCTTAAACCAAAAATTTGGTATTGTTATATAGACGATGTGTTCCTCATCTGGGAACACAGTGTCAACAACCTCAATTTGTTTCTAGACCACCTCAACAAGTTTCATGAAAATATCAATTTTACCTTCGAACTGGAATCCAACATACGGTTTCTGCTTTCTGGACTTAAAACTTACGAGATGCGCTGAAAATATAAAAATATCAATTTTTAGAAAACCGACTCGCACAGACAGATACCTTCATGCTTCTTCCCATCACTACCCTCCGGAAAAATACCCTGGCACATCGAGCCAGATATTTACTTACAGATGAAACAGAAATTGAAAATGAACTCTATTAACTAAAAAGGACTTTTATCAACAATGGTTTCTCTCTTAAAAAGATTGATAAATTTTTCTCTTTCCATCGCTCTACTGCTACTGATGATTCTTCTCCCCAAAACTTCGCTCCATGCTAAGTAAACCTAAAGTGAAACATCTCCCTACTCAGTATCCAAGAGTCTACAAGATTTTGTGTGAATGTGGAAACCATATTACTGCCAGACAACTAAATCCATCCTTTTGCATATGGAAGAACACCAGAGAGACATTTCCTACAATAGAGCCAGAGCTCTCTCTAGCCATGTTCTCTTCTCTATTAACTCAGATGAAGGCCGCCAACACCTCGTAGACTGGCAAAAAAATACTAATATCCATGTGTGTTATGATGAACTCGAAAGAAAGATCATCGAATCCAGAGAAATGTCACTATATTCATCCCATATTAACAACAGCCTTAGTTTCAATCTCTCTGACACACACATTGCCACAGTTCAGTATTGGCGCACTCGTGGCAGCTCATGCACATAGTCAACTTTAATTGGAACTCAAGCTCGCATTCCTGTTTTTAAAATGTACTATTGTCTTTTATACTAGATCTGTTGATGTAATTTTATCACGTCTCTGTTATTTTTTGTATAATTCTTTGCCTGTGATACCTGAAGAAGTTGAATCATTCAACGAAACTAATTGTATTTTAATATTAAACCTTGTTGTTTTTTTATTCTTGGTATATAGTCATTCAAACTAATTTTATATATATATATTTTTTTTTTTATTTATTTTTTTATTTTTTCCCCTGTAAGTAAGATTTTGGTGAAATTGGTAAGAACTGTACAGAATTGGGCTGATGAAAGCAATATTATTTATGCAAGCCAGCATGGATTTGTTAAAGGGTCCTCTTGTTTTAGTAATCTGGTTCCTTTAACAAGAGCAACAGATAAGAGTAAGATTTACACTGTCTTTTTTTTGGATTTTTCAAATGCATTTAACAGGGTGCGACATGACAAGTTGTTTAAGTTGCAAGATATAGGTTTTGATATCAGGTTAGTGGATTGGATTGTTGACTTGCTTTCTGATAGACATCAGAAAGTTGTATATGGGGCAACAGTATTATAAAGTAGGAAGGTTGCAAGTGGTGTTCCACAGGGTTTGGTACTAGGACCATTACTGTTCAGTCTTTCTGTCAAAGATGAAGCTTGGGAGGGTTATTAGTAAGAGTGCTGATGTTTTGGCTCTTCAAGAGGATTTGAGAAAGATGGGAAAATGAATGGTGATGTCACTTTAATGCAACTAAATGTATGGTTTGAAATTTGGAATCCACAGATTCCAAATTTCATATGCTTCATACTCAGTTGATGGCGTTATACTTCAAGAAGTGGAGAAAGCAATGGATCTTGCGGTGATAGTAGTGAGAAAATTGAAGTTCAGATGACATATTGCAAATGTTTTGAACATAACTCAAAGAATTGCTGCAATATTGATGGAGATAAAAGGGTGGTAATTTCCCTAGGATAAAACTTAGATTGGACTACATTTGAATTTCTGTGCTCCGATCTGGTCACCAGAATTTGAAGGGGATGAAGTAACTTTGGAAAAGGGTGTAGAGAACAAAAATTATATTAAGACTGTACAATGCTAATTATAAGGATAGACTGAGGGCATGCAGAATGTAGAGTTTACTGGATAGAAGACAAAGGGGGATATGGTTGAAACATAAAGCTGTTAAAGGGATATTATCATATTAACACTGAGGAGAACTTTCATATGGTAAAATGAGTGGAAGGAACAAGGACAAGGAGCCATTCCTGGAAGTTACAAAATGAAGTACTGAATAAAAGGGTAAGAAATACTTTTTTCCAGGGGGAGTGGTAGGAGCAACACTTGAGAGGGTGGCAAAAGTTCCAGTGGGAGATGAGTTTAAGGAGTGATATGATACTTTGTATTGAGTATTGTTGATCTTCCCTGAGGAGTCTCGTGACTCCATGGAGGTCAAGAAAATAATATTATTATTATTATTATACAAGATGATTTTAAATTTCTACTTCAGATGACTCACTCAAAGAGTTACATAGCTGTCATAATTAGCATTTAACCTAAAACAACTTTAAACAATAAATTTACGCTATAACCACAGTAATTAACTTCAATGAAATGAAAGTACAGATATTTCGTACTGAAAATAACAGTACATCATCAGTGTGTAGAAACAAGCAAATCAAAGGAATGGGAATACAAGGTAAATACAGCAGTCTGTGGTTTACCAATTAAAAACTGTTGCTGCATACTAGAAATTAATATTAATAAATAATATTAAAACTATTTCTGGTGGTTACATAACATAAGAAAAGAGACAATCATTCCGATTCAGATTTGGCCAATGTAAAATATCTGTGCTTTCATTTCATTAAAATTAATTATTGTGGTTATCGTGTAATTTATTGTGGATAATCATGCCACAGGTAGCTTTAAAAATTAGACTAAAATAACTTGTTCATGCTCCTATCACTTGTAACACATTCCAGCAATCCATTCCATTCTTTAGTCTTCTCTATGCAAAAAATCTGTTCTGTTTTACCTTGCCACTACACAACTTTCATAAACTCACCATGTGATTGTTACAGTTGGCTGACCCAGGATCTACTAGAGAGTATAATAAACATGAAACAAATCTTGAACACATACCATTAAATCCCATACCACAAATCTCCAACACATACCATGGTTTGTATAACTAAGATGAAAAGCCAAACGGCTATTTTTTTCTGGCGAGGTTGATATAAGTTAAGGGGATAAAAATCCCTTATTGTTTTTTTGTGTTGTTCATGCTATTGCTCTTTAGATGGACTTTGGTTTTTCTGGTTGAGGCTCATCATAATGTTTTATTTATTTATTTAATATACTGCATTTTTAAATATCCAGATGATTGCTTATAAGTATTGATGATATGGAAGTCTGGTAAATATAATTGTTGCTCTTGTTGTTATATTTTCTTTCTATCATGCAAGTTTCGATCAATAGAAAATATATGCATATATATAATATGTATTACTGTCTTAGAACTTAAAAAGTGTTATAAAGACTAGCATAACTGTTAATTGGAAACATATTAAGGGAAAATGACAATCTGAAAGAGTGCTGCTTTATTTATGTTTATTCAGTTAAATATTCATGTGGGCAATATATCTTTGGTGGATCAGTTCGAATGGGATATGTCTGAGAAGGAAAACAGCCCTGAACAATTTGCTAATAAGCTGTGCTCTGAACTTGGACTTGGTGGAGAATTTGTTACAGCAATTGCTTATAGTATAAGAGGCCAACTATCATGGCATCAAAGAACATATGCCTTCAGGTAAGTTTGCCTCATGTTGTGTTATGTTTAATAAAATTCAAATAAAATAATAGCATTACGTATGAAGTTTCATTGAGTTGCATTGTAAGATTTTGTTTTTAAAGCAGTCTTATGAAAGGTTTCCTTCTTGTACATTACTCATGCAGAGATTCAACTACCAGAAAGTCTTGCAAGGACTAATCTTTTGTTGTTCCCAAGAACCCAGTTATTCTTTTGCTAGCTTTATTTTGAACAGTTATTCTAATCCAGAATGTTGTTAGCATGTTGCATACCACTGTTGGGTAAAAAGTGGAGAACCTCTCGCAGTGTTCTTCTTTCTTTCACTATGCATTATTCCTGCTTCCTATGCAGGGTCTGCATATTACTTAAATGCGACTTCTTGTTAGTACCACTCCCAACCGACCTGTCGCCTAGTCTGCTGCTGGGGGAGATATATTTTTGACTGTACAAACATATGTTCATGGGGTCGGTTTGCTTGCCTGTGGGATGAAAATTGCCAGATAAATTGGCAGAAAAAATCCTAATGCCCATACCCAAGACTGGCTAACTTGGCTATGCCTGAGGAAGATCCTCAAGTTCCTCACGTCTTTGACAGGAATCGAATCTGGGACACTCCTTCCCCAGGCATATGGTTGCGAAGTGCAAAGCCACTAGGCTAACCGCACAGACAACCTCTCACATTGTTCTCTACTCTTTATCCATTGGAATGGGTTGCCAGAGTCAGTTGTGTGAGTGCTTTGTCTGTTATTTGGTTCAAGGAGAGGTATCCTTTCCTTCAATGTTACACTGTGATCAGCATTCATTTTACACAAATTATGGACTCTACAACCATGTTATAAAGAATTATTTTTTTTTATTATTAATATTATATAATTACGATGGTGGTCTGAAAAAATTCTCGGCCTAACAATGAAAAAAATGAATTTATAATTTCAAAATTATTTTTATTTTTCAACATAATCTCCCTTAAGACTAATATATTTATTCCAGCGCCATTATCCTGTCCCTGTAGTGCTTCTCAGTGAGATCTGCAAAATACCTCTCTACAGCTGTAATCACTTCTTCATTTGACGAAAAATGCTGATCAGCGAGGAAGAGTTTTAGTTTTGGGAAGAGATAGAAGTCAGAGGGAGCCAAATCTGGGGAATACCGTAGATGTTCCTACAATTCATAGTGCAGATCCCTTAATTTTCCCATTGCCAAAACACCTTTGTGGGCAGGTGCATTGTCTTGATGAAGATGATATTTTCTTCTGCAAACCAGGTCTTTTCTCGCGAATATTTTCGTCTAGCCTGGTTAAAAGATTGGAGTAATATTTCCCAATTATTGTTTTGCCCTTTTCAAGATAATTAATAAACATAATGACTTTAGCATCCCAAAACACTGATGCCATGACCTTTCCTGCTGATGGAATTGACTTTATCTTCATTAGCATTGAACAACTAGCTTCTGTCCACTGTTTTGACTGCTGGTGTGTAATGGTGAATCCGAGTCTCATCCATAGTAATAAATCGACACACAAAATCCATTTTATTCTTGTTAAAATGCTCCAAGCACTGTTCAGAGAGTTTCATGTGAGTGTCCTTTTGATCTGCTGTGAGCAAGTGCAGCACCCATCTTGCACAAAGCATTTTCAATTTTTTATGCAAAATATACCCTACACATTCTTTTGAAATGCCTATAGTCTCAGAAATTTCACACACTTTGATTCGGCAGTCATCCAATACCATATCATGCATTTGGTTAATGATTTTTGGTGTTGTTACACTTTTTGGACATCCTTCGCATGGCTCATCTTCAAGGCTGGTACAACCACTTTTAAACACGGCACACCATTTCTTAATTCTCAAAAACGAAGGAGAAGAGTGCCCATAAACTTTTATGGACTTCGAATGAATTTCTTTTGGAGTTAAACCTTCTTTTAAGAAGAATTTTATAACTGCACGATACTCAATTTTATCCATTTCAAGGGAAACAGACAACACTTTTTCTTCAGACAGCTTTATAAAACAACTACTCGACTTGCAATTTCACATGGATGCTTATAACACATGTACCAACTTTGACAAAAAAAAAAATCATGCCAATAGTCTTGCCGTCAATGGTCGAGGCCAAGAACTTTTCAGACAACCCTCATATATAATTATTATTTTGTTATCATCATCAAATTCCTGCCGTGTACCCTCAAGGGGGTGTACAGGATATGATAGTACTAAATGAAAAATTTGCATTATTACTAACTTCACATCTACAATTTTCCTCCAAATCAGTCTGTAACTTGTCAAGACTCCAACATTATCAGATCTTATATTTCTATTTTCTAAGGCACTTTGTACTGTATCAATCCACCTATATCTTGGTCTTCCTCTAGGTCATTTTCCTGCTAACCTGGAGGAGCACACTTGATTTGCTAATCTTTCCTCGCCCATTCTGTTTAAGTGACCATACCACCTGAGATTAGCTCTGCTAATATATTCCTTGATGCTGACAATGTCAAGTTCTTTCTGTTAGATCCTGAATGGATGAATTTTTGAGAAATTATTCATTCAGAATCTAACATAAGAATTTGGCTAACTCAGCTAATACATGGTTGACAGCACACAGTTCTGAATTTTGTTGTAAAGGAATTTTTGTAATAACATGTAGAAAGCACTAGAAAAATCGTAATTGAAAGTTAAACTTAAGGGTTATAGGATTAATGAATTTTAATAAGGAAATTGTAGTATAATCTTGTCCCATTAAGCTGTCTTTAATTTAATAACTCTCGGCCGTAATGTACGAAGAATATGACACAAGTGGAATTCCTGGAATACTGCAGCTAGGACTTGGAGGATCACCTTAGGGGCATGAAGATGAAGGGTTGTATGGGAAAGAATGGACAAAATATAAGCGAATGCACGCAATAATGCGAGGCTTTTTTTTTTTCTGGTTGTTCCCGACTTCACTTCGAGGATTCCTGATTAGCGGACAGAGTAGGGACAAGCGAGAGGGATGTCCAACTCAAGTAGAAGCAGAGAATACGCTGTATCGAGGCAGTGAGAAGTTCGAGTCCGGGAAGTATGTAAACCGGATGGTGTAGTTGTAAGCCTATAGCGGAAGCAACCGATCGAAGGAGGACCCGAACAACACATGGCCGTTAACAGATCTTCGGAAGAAAAAGATTGGGTAACGTAAAGACCTTTACTGTATGCTTGAATGAGACAGAATTTGATGTTAGATCATATTAAGTGGAAAATTCATAGTGGACTATAATAAGGATTTGTATTTTGAGATAGAGTAATTCTGCTAAACAAAGGAATGTCAGGTGTGAAATTTTAGCTGCATGTGACTCAGATTATATGTGAATTTGGAATTTTGTAGATGATTTATATCAGAATAGTAGCGGGTTGTGAAATGTATTTTAATGTAGCATGAAATAAGACTTTGATTAAGAGTAACATAATTAGCTAGTTTTAATGTTTCATAGATTGTGTGTGTGATTACTAAGTTAATCTATGAGTGTTCTGTTAAATTAGTATTGAGTAACTAACTTAGCTAGAGATTTGAAATGCTTAGTATCCTATTCCAGTTATGGTTGTAAAGTGTAATTTGTTCCAATAAACATGTTTTGTTGTTTATGCCTGATTCGTGCTTAATTCGAGAATTCAAATTACCACTTGCAAAAATTTAGAACCATATCGGGAGGGAATTTAATGAGAGTGTTAGAGAAAAATAGATTATTGGCCACGACTGAAATTACAACCAGTATTTATTTAGTGTATATTAGAATGAATGCCTATTAACCTAGGAATATTCCCTGAATTTTGAATAAGCTCATATTATAGGACTCTGGCTGGTGCAGCAATAAAAAATAAATCTGCCAGTGTCTGAAAAGGAAGCATTCTTAGGTGCAGATAAGTAAGGCATTATTAAGGAAATAAATTAGCATAAGATATCAATAACGAAAGTAAAAGAAGATTTTAACATTTCCCAATATCCTCGTTTTTAATATGATATTGCTATTGATGCCATCTGTTCATGCCTCTAATCTTTCTCAGGACTCTCATATCTCATAGCGCCTCCGTAGCGCAATTGGAAGAACGACGGTACATTGCGCCCTTCGATTGGAATAGGCCTAAGTTCGATTCTCGTCGAGATGGGGGGAATCTTCATCTGTTCTATTTCAATCGATGGTGAATTAGCTGATCTCATACGGAGGTAGCAGGGTTTTTTCTCCCGGAAACTCGGATTTTTCATCCCGCATACATACAAATCGGCCCTTCAGAACACACGCAATTTACAGACAAAAATTACTAGTTGTGGTGATGTTGGAGGTGGGCGGTAGATGGCGTTGATTCGTAGTAGAGGTAAGGTGTAGAAACAGTTGAAGATGTCCTCCCGCGATGAGTCTTCGGACTCCTTGGAGGTATCAGGAATAATAATAATAATAATAATATCTGCAGTATCTAATCTTTGGTCAAGTGTTTTACTTCTGACTCGGCTCTCAGATCCATAAGTTAAAACTGGTTTGAACACTGTCTTGTATATAGCTAATTTAGTGTTCCGACTAATTTCTCTCTTATTCCATATTCCATAGTCAATTCAATAAATCCATATGAATTTATTGAATTGACTTCCTACCATACCAGCTTTGTTGATTCTGTTGTCTATTTCCATATTTAATTTACCATCTTCACTAAAAATTGTTCCTAAATATCTGAAATGTTTTACTTGTTCCACAGGTTCCACAATGTCAACTGTGTTCACAACACAGTTGATATTTTCAACGATTCTGACTATTTTCATTGTCTTTGTCTTTTTATTGCTGATCTCCATAACATATCTATTAGAACAGTTATTCAATTTAGTCAGGGAATCTTGCAGACTTGTAACATCGTCCGCATAAAGCAAAGAGCTGACATAAACATTTTCAATTTTGATATCATGTTTAGTACCACTTTCCTTCATAATGTGAAGGAAATATAGATAATGAATAACAGAGGGGATATCGTACATTCTTGTTTGACACCAGATTTAACATAAAACCATCTTCCTGTACTTCTTTCAATTCTAACTGCTTGCTTACAACTCAAATAAAGACTAAGTATTGCTTAATATAATGCCCCATTGACACCATATAAGTGTAGCTTATTGAATAGCTTCTTGCTTGGCACCTTATCATATGCCTTTTCCAGATTGACAAAAGTTAAATACAGATCTTTGTTATATTCCCATGATTTCTCAAATATTTGACATGAATCCAGCTTGTTCTTCACCATGCTTTTCTTCCACAATTCTTCTCAACCGTTTCTCAAGTATACTTGCATAAATCTTACCAGGAACACTCAGTAGGGAAATACTTCTGTAATTCTCATATTCAGTTTTATTTCCCTTTTTATATGTGTACTATGAGAGCTCTACTCCAATCATCAGGAGTTCGTCCCTCTGTCCAGGCCTTCTGAACTATGCAGTGCAGCCACTGCAAGACTTTTATACCACCATACTTCAGCATTTCTGGTCGAATATCAACTACACCTGTTGTCTTTCCACATTTCAAGCCTTTGATGGCTTTTTCTACTTCAAGTATGGATATGTATTCCTGACTGTATGCCTGTTGAGTGTTTTTTTTACCACTGTGCTATCACTGCTTGTTTGATTTAGCAATTTTTCGAAGTAATTACTCCATAGTTCAAGGATATCTTTTTCTCCCGTTTTCATGTTGCCTTTGTCATCTCTAACTCCTTCTACAGCACTCTTTCCTCTATTTCTAAGCTTCTTCAACAACCTCCAGAATATTTTGCCACCATTTTGATATTTATTTTCTATGTTCTTAGAAAAGTCCTCCCATGACTTTTGTTTAGCTAATTTTACACAGTGTTTAGCTTACTTACATTTGTCTCTTTATTCTCTAAGAGTAGAAGCTGACTTATTTGCCAGGAACTTTTGATATGCTTTCTTCTTTTCTTTCACTGCCTCTTTAACTTCCTGTGTCCACCATGGAGTTCTAATTTTTCTATCCTTGCAGACAACTTCACCACATGCCTCTCTATATGAATCAATCAGGGTTTTCTTCAAGGCTTGCCACTGAATCTCCAAGGTGTGGTTCCTGTCGTCAAACTCTTTCATTTTTCCTTCAATAATCTTTGTGTATTTTAGTCTACAGTTCACATCTGTGAGCTGCTTAACTTTCATTCACTTCAAACTTTCTTACATGTTATTCTTTTCAATATGAAAATCAATTTTATCCTCAAGACTAAATAGTGACACTTCCAAATTTAAATCCTCTGTACACTCTGGTGTCCTGCACCAGGGAGAAAACAACACTGTCAACAATAACATAGTCATTGAGACTTTTCTTATTCCTTGCCTCTTCTCTCCATGTGAATTTGTGCACATTTTTATGTTAGAACATGGTGTTAGTAGTAACCAGTCCATGTCCTGAGCAGAAATCTAACAGGTATTTGCTATTATTATTGGCTTTGCTCTTTTCTCCAAATTTTCCCAAAATATTTTTATATGTCTGACAATCAGTTTCTATTCTGCTATTTAGATCCCCAACATGGACCAACTTTTCCTTTTTCATTGCGTCAGTAGCTTTCTCTAGAGCCTTAAAAAATTCTTCCACTTCTACCATAGTAGTGTTAAAAAGTGTTTTACTCTATATTTTATACTCTTTATTTACATACTTTATTCTTAAATCGATCTATCCTTTCTCACTTAAAGTCTTATTCATCCATATTTAACATTATTCTATTAATCCTACCTGCTGTGCCATTTGTTATATCTGGTTTTACTTTTGTTATTGATATATAATATACTAATATACTTCCCTAAGAAAGCCTTACTTAACTCCACCTAAGAATGTTTCCTTTTCAGACACTGACAAATTTATTTTTTATTGCTGCGCCAGCCAGAGTCATATAATATGAGCTTATTCAAAATTCAGGGAATATTCCTAGGTTAATAGGCATTCATTCTAATATACACTAAATAGATACTGGTTGTAATTTCAGTCGTGGCCAATTATCTATTACACAAGCAATCTCATTAAATTCCCTCCCGATGTGGTTCTAAAGTTTTGCAAGTGGTAATTTGAATTCTCGAATCAAGCACATATCAGGCATATACAACAAAACATGTTTATTGGAACAAGTTACACTTTACACCTATAATTGGAATAGGATACTAAGCATTTCAAATCTCTAGCTAAGTTAGTTACTCAATACTAATTTAACAGAACACTGATGGATTAACTTGGTAATCTCACACAATCTATGAAACTATAAAACTAGCTAATTATATTACTCTAAATCAAACTCTTATTTCATGCTACATTAATATACATTTCACAACCCGTTACTATTCTGATATAATCTCAGTCACATGCAGCTAAAATTTCACTCCTGACATTCCTTTGTTTAGCAGAATTACTCTATCTCAAAATACAAATCCTTATTATAGTCCCTTAATGAACTGTCCACTTAATATGATCTAACATCAAATTCTGTCTCATTCAAATATACAATAAAGTCTTTACATTACCCAATCTTTTTCTGTCGAAGGTCTGTTATCGGCCATGTGCTGTTTGGGTCCTCCGATCGGTTGCTTCTGCAATAGGCTTACGACTACGCCGTCCATTTTACATTCTTCCCGTACTCGAACTTCTCACTGCCTCGATACAGCGTATTCTCTGCTTCTACTTGAGTGGGACATCCCTCTCGCTCGAGGGATGTCCCTCCCTACTCCATCTGCTAATCAGGAATCCTCGAAGTGAAGTCAGGAACAACCAGAAAAAAAAAGCCTCGCATTATTGCCTGCATTCGCTTATATTTCGTCCCTTCTTTCCCATACGACCCTTCATCTTCATGCCCCTAAGGTGATCCTCAAGTCCTAGCTGCCGTTAGGTGCTGTATTCCCAGAATCCTGCTTGCATCATATTCCTCGTATGTTGTAGCTGGCGGCATTATGGTCGATACGTGTGTATATAACTCGACCTTTGCACTCATACTCTTAAGTTGTTTGGCGACTTATTAAGTTTTAGACAGCTTAATGGGACAAGATTATACTACAATTTCCTTATTAAATTTCATTAATCTTATAACCAGCAGCCTGTGTAGCTCAGCGGATGTGGCGTTTGCACACCGCCGCGCTTGACCGCACGAAGGAAGACTTGGTTTCGAGTCTAGTCGGCGACTAGAGGAAATTTTTCTAAGCCTTTTTTCGACCGGTTCCCGAGTTAGTCGATCTCTGGCACGGGCAAGCAGGTTTTTCCTCCCGGAAACTCGGGTTTTTCGTCCTGTAAACTCAAGAAAATCGACCGTAGAACCCACATTATTTCAGACATTAAATATATTGTGTTAGGGTTAGGGACCACGAGATGGCGGCACATTTGAGCCGTCTCTCTTCACTGCGTACCGCTTAATTAGTGATAGCCTTGGGCCATCTGTCTCTGATTGGGTACCAGTGGAGATTGAACTGCCCACTCAGTCTCCAAAAGTTAGATGGGGCTAAATGGCCTCGCCTACTCCCGTATATACGGGAATAAAAAGGCGTTAGTTGATTTTTTTTGATTTTTTTTTTTTTAAATCTTATAACCCTTAAGTTTAAACTTTCAACTACAAGATTTTTCTAGTGCATTCTACATGTTATTACAAAAATTCCTTTACAACAAAATTCAGAACTGTGTGCTGTCAACCATGTATTGTCTGAGTTAGCCAAATTCTTGTTAGATTCTGAATGAATAATTTCTCAAAATTTCGTCCATTCAGGATCTAACAGTACAGCCTTCTGTAGGACCATAGGCACAAATAAGTCTCATTGTCCAGTTTCCAATTCTGATATTTGCCCATATCACTCTACTTGAGACTGCCTGCCATTCAAGAAGATTGGCCTCATATTTAGTGTTCAATACTATGGCTACTCCTTCTTTTCCTTGAATGTCATTGCTTGAATATAACATTTTGTATTTATTGCTCAGAAAGATTTCACCAGTTTTTGTCTTTTTTGTTTCAGTCACCCATATTATGTCAATCTGGTACTTATCTAATTCCTCAGCTAGCTTCATTTCTTTGCCATTCAGGCTTCTTATGTTGATAGTACCGATCTTTAACTCTGGTGTTATTGAGTTGGGGTGTGTTTTAGGGTTTGTTCCAGTAGGCTGACTTTTTGCTGTTTGCCCTGCCGAAAACAACAAGGAGGGCTTTGTTTAACCAGGCGATGCCCCAGCCTGCATGAAATTTTGTCATGTTGTACCATCATTTTGTATTTTGGTTTAAGCCAATAAGAATACAATTTGGCCGGCTACATCCCAAATTGTCAGCCCATCCTCGTTCGTTCAGTATCCAGATAGATACCCAACAGGATGCACCACGAGAAGTTGAGGATTGGACAGTAGGTCAGAAGCCTTGGTCAATTCCTCGCATTCCTTTAAAGGCGATGTGGATGTGTCCTCTCAGTTATACAGCTTTGACCCTTAAGCACCCCCAATTATTATTTTGTAAAATGAAAAATCAAGGTGAGGTGTAATGGATTGTGTGGATAGATTGGGTCTTTGGACTCCTTGGAGTCCAATTCAATTATTATTATTATTCTATTATAATAATATTTTATATAATATTATTTAATATATAATAATATTATTATTTTATTGTAATTATAATAATAATAATATATCAGTGTGGGCAATATAATGGAATCCTTAAGCATTCTTTTAAGAGCATTGGACAAATCAGCCTTCATCCACTGATCCAGTCTGCATTAATTATTCCAAGGATTTGGTTATTATTTTTATTACACAGGCACCCTCATGGAGTCGCAAGACTCATTGTGGGTGACCCAAAATTTTAAAAACAATATCTGTCATACCTCTCTTTGAAACCATTAACAGACAAAGCACTCACAATTGACTTAGGCAATCCATTCCTATTCACCATTCTCCAAGCAAAAAATCTATCCCTTGCACTGTTAATGAACTACCAGGGATGATCTCTTGTTCTGCCCTCTCCATTTCTCCTACATTAATCCTACAAAAGCCTTCAAGTAACTTAAATGTTTTTATCATAACCCTCTTTTTTGCTTATCTACCAACTTTTGCAATCCACAAACACTCAATCTTTCCTCATGTGGAGCATCTCACAGGCCACTCTCCATCTTCATTACTCACCCCTGGATCCTCTCCACCACTTCCTCATCCCCAAGAAACCCAGGTGACCAGACCTGAGCACAGTAATCTCCAGATGTCATATCAAGATTTTATAAAGAAGAATGATAATTACCTTATTTCTGCTTGTCAGCGTGTTCTTCAGTAACCAAGTAATCCTGTTACTTTAGCAATACTCCCTCTGAACTTCAGCTCTCTGTCCACTACTACTACTACATCAGTTTCCTGGAGCACAGTTCCCTCAATGTGGTACAGATCTTGTAATCTTTGTATCCCAAAATGCATAACTTTACACTTTTTTACATTAAATTGACATCCATTTTGTTTTTCCCCTACTGTCAGTCTATTTAAATCATCCTGCAACTTCTCTACATCACCTTAATTAACTATTACCCTACCCAGCTTTGCATCATCAACAACAATTGAATATCTCCCTTCAAATTATTTCCTATATCATGTATGTACGTGGGCTTTTCAATAAGTAATAAGACTAATTTTACTGTGGCGAAACTACTCATCACAACATTAATTTCTGTGGAATAAAGAAATGTTGCTGTCTGTATTAACAAAAGAGGTTGATAGATTGCGTATACGGGTTGATGTGCCAGATTGTCACGTGACTAAACGCAAGCTTGTTTCGGCGAGCCTACGAGCCACGACCAGTCGTCGAAATGGAAGCATCCTTGGAACAGCGTTATGCGATTAAATTTTGTTTGTGTTTACAAAAATCGACATCAGACACTTTTAACATGATACGTGAAGCTTTCCACGATGAAGCAATGTCGAGGGCAAGTGTTTTTCGCTGGTATAAAACTTTTAAGGAAGGAAGGCAAAATATGGAAGATCTGAGCGTGAGGGAAGACCTTCAATGCCCATCACAGAGACAATGATTAACACAGCTGCGATTATCATCAAGCACGTCAAAAGGAAGCATCCATTGCTGAAGAATGGCTTCTTATTGCACCACGATAATGCAAGGCTACATATTGCTGGTTGTGTAGTGGACGTTTTGCAGAAGAACAACACAGATATCCTACCACACCCTCCATACAGTCCTGATCTCGCACCATGCGATTTCTGGCTGTTTCCTCAGCTCAAGAAACCACTAAGAGGCTGCCATTTCGAAAGCAACAAAGCATGTGTAAAAGCTGCAGAGGCGGTTCTGAAAGAACTCTCAAAAAACGGACTTTCACATGTGTTTAAGAAGTGGATGCAATGTTGGGACAAATGCATCACGTCTCACGGTAGTTACTTCGAAAAAGACCTTGTAAATGATAACGATTAAAGGTAATCTGTTTTCTGTATAAATATAGTCTTATTACTTATTGAACAGCCTACGTACAAATTAAGCATTAGTTGTCCAAGCACAGGGTTCTTCAGCACACCACTAGTCACCTGCTTTCTCCTAGATTCTGCTCCTCCATATACACCTAAACCTCTTTTTATGCGAATTTTTTTTACACAAATTGGGATATCAAAAATATTTTTTAATGCGATTTTTATTCACTTTTACATGACCAACCCAAAGTCTAAGTTAGGAAAAAATCCATAATTCAAGAAAATTCTGAGAATTTTGTAGAATTGCATTCTCGTTTCAATTAAGAAAATTCTAAATTCTAGAAAATTCTGAGAATTTTGTAGAATTGCATTCTCGTTTTAATTAAGAAAATTCTAAATTCTGACGAATTTCATTTATTGGGAATTCTCCGAATTACATAACTGACTGTGCATAAAAAAGTAGTTCTTTGCAGTTTGAATTTGGTGTTTGAGTAGACAACACAGCTACCGCATTTTTTGCATTTGCATTTTTTAAGTGAAATCAAAATAGAAATCGTGTTATAAAATTAATAATTTTGCCAAGAAATCATAAATGATAAGCTATATGTAATTTTCAGACTTTCATTTCATTAACTGAAGATTTTATTCCAGCCCTCACACGATGTTGCCGATAACCAAAAAAAAAAAAGAGGAAAGCCGTTTCCTTGGATATAAAAATTCAAATTTTAGATCGTCTTCAAACTGGGGAAAGTGGGATGGCTGTGGGTAAGCATTTTGGAGTCCGTGAATCAGCTGTCAGATCTATAAAGAAAAATGAAGAGGCTATTAGAAAAGTGGTATGTTCTGGTACAAAATTGAGTGCGAAATTATCATCATACACAAGAAACATTTTTCTAGAAAAGGCTGAAAAAGCTTTAGTGATGTGGATGGAAGATAATGTACAAAGAAGAATGCCAGTTGATAGAAATTCCATCAAGCAATCAGCATTGAGATTTTATGAACAGATTAAAAAACTGCAGCTAGATACTTCATCTCAATCGAGGAAAAAATATGAAAAGACATGCTCTTCATAATATAAAAATTCTTAATCTGCTGATGAAACAGCTGCTAAAGCATTTCCACAAAAACTTGCTAAAATAATTGAAGATGGAGGTTACACTCGTGAACAAGTTTGGAATATGGATGAAACCGGCCTTTTCTGGAAAAGAATGCCAAACAGAACTTATGTATCAAAAATGCAAAAAACGGTTGGTGGGTTCAAAGCAGCAAAGGATCGCATAACACTCCTATTTTGTTCAAACGCTTTAAAAGATCGGATATTAAAACCACTGCTCATAAATCGATCATTAAGGCCACGGCCAATGAAAGGCATAGAATTTCAAAAATTGCCAGTTCATTGGATGGCCAACAAAAAAGCTTGGGTGACCATTGATATTTTCACTGAATGGTTCCACAAACATTTTGTGCCAGAAGTTAGACGCTATTTGAATGACAAGGGTCTCAAATTTAAATTGCTTTTGATTCTTGATAATGCACATGGTCATCCTGCCACAGAACACCCAAATGTGCATTTTTTTTTTTCTGCCGCCCAATACCACATCATTGCTACAACCTCTAGATCAGGGTATAATTGCAAACTTTTAAAACATTATGTCAGACGAACATTTCATTATGTTTTGAACAAGCTAAACAATGATGAAACACTGTCAGTTATGGATGTGTGGAAAAAAATTTTAATTATGGATTGTATTGATCAGGTTCGATTATTGTTATCTGAATTGAGACCTGAAACTATGAATGCATGCTGGAAAGCTGTTTGGCCTGCATGTGTTAAAGAGAATGCTCCTGTTGCCCTCAATCATATTGCAGAATTCCGCAATATAATAAGTTTGGCACGTGAAATTGGCGGAGAAGGATTCAATGATCTTACATCGGCAGATATCGAAGAATTGTTAACTGATAAACCTCTTAGCAAAGACGAAATAGTGAAGATTGTGTCTAAGACTCCTGAAAGAGAAGAAATTAATAACAATGATCAAGATAATCCTACTTTTACTGCTGATATAATTAAAAAAGGTCTTAAACTGGCCAGTAATTTAGGCAATTATTTTGCCCGACATGATCCAAATGAAGAACGTGCTGGGAAGTTTTCACGCGAGCTTAAGTTGTTAATGTCTTCATACAGAGAATTATATCGCAACTTATATAAAGCATCAACACAGTGATTAATAACTGAGTTCATGCTTAAAACTACTGAAACAACCAATGGTACTTTCGTTCAAGACATGACAAGAATAATTCCACAGGTTGAGGCGGAAGTCGATGACGATAATACCATTACTATTACAGTCTTATGAAAACGAAAGCTTTCGCGTTTATTGTCAGAAACTGATAGCGAATAATATAATTTTTTTATAGAATCCTTAGCAAACAACTGAAATGAATATGTTTTTTTTTTAAAGTTATTAAAATTCATTATATGTATGTGTGTTCTCCATGAAATGTAAATAAAAATCTTATGATCCTAACTAATTTAATGTTTGTTTTTTTTCATTATTTTGCTTATATTTCAGGTTTGGAACCAATCTTCACTTTTTCTCTGGAGTCAGTAGTTCTTTTTACGCGAATTCTATTTACGTATAATTTTTAGGAACATATCTATCGTGTAAAAAGAGGTTTAGGTGTACTACTTTTTGGTATTTGTCCATTAGTCACCCTTTTATTCGTGTCACATCCTGTCAAATGCATTTGCGAAATCCAGCAGTATGATATTGTGTAGCCATTCCGTTTATCCGAGTGACTCAGCTGTTCACTCTATTATAAAATTTTTATGAACTATTTATTGTCTCTCTTGCTGAATTTACTATGTATGTATTGATATCATCCTTCCAAATAGCAATATTTGAGCTATTAATTATAATTTTTGCTTTTGTAAAATTCATTTTAATTGACACCTATTTGCTTGTGCTGTTCATTTATTATCTCCATTAGTTCAGTGAAGTCTTCTGAGAAGATGTCAATATCATCAGCAAATTGAAGATTACTTAGTTTCTTTCCTAAGATTCTGGTACCCTTGTTGGCCAGCAAGTTTTTGAACACAGTAACAGTATTTAGAGTTTCATAACTACTGATCACATCAAATTACTGCCAATCTAAATTTTTTTATAGTTAACATTTATCTTTTCTTCATTGGGAGTTTTTTCATTTTTTATATCGTGTATGGCATTCTCACTTTTTGCTACTGATCTTTGATGTAGCTTTGTAACAGTTAGCAGGCCCTGTTGTTGCACAGAGTTTAATTGGGGTTAACAATAGGTTTTTTAACAGAAATTTATGTGGAGAATATATATTGGCAGTCTATTGTAGAAAAGTTTTCCTAAGAAGAAATATTAAAAATAGCAAGAAGAAATCTTGCTATTGTTAAGATTTCTGCTTGGTTCTTTGTAGGTTCTTCCTTTTCAGTTTTTAGTTGGTTAAACCACCTCTTTCCAATAAACATGTCATCCTTTGCTATTTTTAAACTAGTATTATTTTCACTCCCATCCTTTATTGATGCAGTGTTAGCATCCCATATTGGGATGCAGTGTTAGCATCCCATCTTCTCTAATGTCATACTGATGATGACAGGATTTTCCCCTTTTGGAAACTCAGGTTTTTCATCTTAAAAAAAAAAAAAAAGGCAAATCAACCAGAAAGCTATTTGTATTTACACTAGCAAACAGGAGAAAGAGGGGTGATATGATTGAGACTTACAGACTTCTGAAAGGATCATACAGGGTCATTTCATTTGATGGGATTTTTCATTTTATGGAGGGTGGGGACAGGACAAGAGGCCATCCTTGGAAGCTGAGAATGAATGTTGCTAAGAAGAGGGTGAGAGAGCTAAACTTTTCTCTCATAGGGTGGTGCATGATTGGAATGAATTGCCATTGGATGTTGTGAGTTGCAAACAGTGTGAATGAATTCAAGAATAAGTATGACAGCTGGTGCATGTAGTATGTGGCCTCCCTCGATGAGCCCCTGACCCCTGCAGGTCTCTCTTAATAATAATAATAATAACATTTATATAAAAAAAATATTTTTATTAGAAAATATTTAGAAATTGTACTCATTATGCGTGTGTGGTGCGACTGGCTCGTACAGTTCTATGATTCATGTGGCATGTGCAGTGTAAGCTGTTGCAGATTATTTATATTCTCTATACCATATCATAATGCCAAAAATAAAACAATACAAACAAAATTTTGGAACAGTAATGTTGACAAATCATTTAAATATATATTAACAGAAGTGCATGAGAATCAGAGTAAAGCTTATTGCAACATATGTGAAATGAATATTACTACCAAATATAGTGATCTCGTGAACCTTATGAAATTCAATATCCTGTCAGGTGTCTTCTCCCTCCAGGAGATTGCCTACCATGTGTACCACCATGTCCTATTCTGCACCTCTCTGCTGCATTCCTCATATGAGAGATAGGTCCAGTCTTCTATATTTTTCATCCACTCCAGTCTTTGTCTTCCTCTCTTTCCTTCGAGAAGTGTCCTTTGTAGGCAGTATTGTCTCAGAATATGTCGAAAATATCTGACTTTTCTCCTTTTAATTTCTTTCATCAGGCTCCTTTTGACGCCTGCCATCTCTAGTACCTCTTCATTTGTCTTTTTTTCTTTACATGATATTCTCATAATTCTTCACAGCATCCACATTTCAAAGGCCTCCAGTTTTTTCACTCTCAGATTGGAGAGTGTCCATGTCGCTACTCCATATAATAATGTAGACCAAATGTAGCAGTTGGAGATTCTGAGTCTTGTTTTCAGATTTAATTTTCTAGCTGTTAGTAGATTTTTCATACTGTTGAAAATTGACCTTGCGACCTTTTTCTAATTTCATCTTCTGTCCTGCCATTCTCTGTGATCGAGTGTCTGAGGTATATGTATTTTTGCACGGGTTCTAATTTATTTCCTTTGAAATTCAATAAACACATTAAATCATAACACATTGGCTTGAATTAAAAGATCCATTTTAATATTCTGAGAAAAGATCATCATCAATTACCTGATATGTATCCCCCCCCCCAAGGAGTATATAACAGGTTCAGGTTACTATGACAGCACGACTGATCCTCCCCTTCGATGTTAACCATTACATCAAGCACCGGCACTTCCTTCGGAACGACGGCAAAATTACGGCCGAGGCAAAGGGGCGCTGATGGAATTGTCGTTGAGCCTACTGTCTGGAACGGTTGAATTTGTGGTTGTGGTTTGTCTTTAACCAGGTTGCTATATTTCTTGACGTGTTTATTTTTTGAAATTCTCTCTGTGCGGAAGTTTCCGAAATGCCAGAGAGAATCGTCCAAAGGTCAGGGTTAAGAACGGCAGAGAGCTCTGAATGTAAGGAGCAAATGGCGGCGTTCATCACTGAGAGGGTGGCACGAGTAAAGGCGATTTGCTTGCGTAGTAATGCCAGGCTGGCACGGTTATATATACGGAGTGCTTTTTTGGAATGGAAATTGATCTTCATTTTAATGCAGTTCGGTATCACTCCTGTATCCCGACATCTTTTTAAAAAGGCCAGCCTATTTAGTTGCCTAGATAGTTGTAGTTTTCGCCTAGATAGTTGATGCCGTCACCGCCCTTTGCCTCGGCCGTAATTTCGCCGCACTCCGAGGAAATGCCGGTGCTTGATGTAATGGTTAACATCAAACGGGGGATCAGTCGCTTACCATCGGAGATAGCCAACAATATCAGACTTGGCATAGCCAACATCCTCGCTCATTCTTCGCCTCCAAAAAGTAATTTATCGTATGCCCAATGCATGGCTCTCTTGTAACTACAGAAAGAAAATAGTATCGTCATCACCAGAGCGGATAAAGGTAATGCCACAGTCATTTTTAATAATAGTGAATACAATCGTAAAATGAACATTATCCTCCGTGATCGCGCTACCTACATCCCGCTAGAACTCGACCCCACAAAAACACAAGTTAAGAAATTAAAAATCTTACTTAAAAAAGTATATTCCTGGCCCCCTGACGTCACGAAAAAACTTAAACCTTTCTGCTCCCGATCCCCCCGATTATACGGTTTACCAAAAATCCACAAATCCAATTCCCCCACTCAGGCCTTTAGTCGATGCCACCAGTGCACCTTTCTACAGACTGTCTAAACAGCTGGCCAACTCTCTGACCCCCCCACCGGAAGGTCCACTTCCTATATTAAAAACTCGACCCACTTTAAACCCTCACAGAAAATTTAACCTTGAATAATGCAGACATATTGGTAAGCTTTGATATCTCCTCTTTGTTTACCAATATTCCCTTAACTGACACCTTATCTCTCTTAGGAAACGTTTTTCCCTCTGACATCTTAGATCTCTTTTCCTTTGCCATTAACTCTGGGTATTTCTCTTGGAAGAACAAAATCTACAAGCAGATAGAGGGAATCGCCATTGGTTCCCCCCCTCTCACCCCCCTTGCCAATTTCTATATGGAAGATTTTGAAAAACGAGCCATAGACTCAGCCCTACTCAAACCTTCTATCTGGCTAAGATATGTGGATGATGTGTTCTCTATTTGGCCTCATAGCCCAGACACCTTCCTCAGTCATCTCAATAGCCTACATCCAAGAATCCAGTTTACTGTGGAAAAGGAAAAGAACAATTGTTTACCCTTCCTAGACACCTTAGTCACATTCCTGCCTAATTATACACTTGCCTTCACTGTATACAGAAAACCCACACACACACACACAGGCAGATACATTCACAAACGCTCCCACCACCACCCCCTCTCAACAATATGGCATTATTAAAACTCTTACCAAGAGAGCCCACAATCTTTGTTCCAGTGGAACCGCCCTCACTACTGAACTTAACCACATACACATCACTTTCCTCTCCAATGGCTACAGCAATCACAGTATCAAAAAAATAATCAGTTCCTCCCACATTCCCCGTCCTTCTCGTCAATAAGATTTTAAAAATGCCATCACCATACCCTACAGCCTTGGCACATCTGAAAAAATAGCCAAGATACTAAAAAAGTACAACCTACCCACAGCATATAAGCCCTACCGCAAACTTGCTACCCTTATCCGTTCTACAAAAGATCAGCTCCCTCCTCTCTCTCTGCCTGGAGTTTACAAAGTACCTTGTTCCTGTAAGCTGGCGTACTTTGGACAGACAGGCAGATCAGCATCCATCCGCCTGGAGGAACACAAGTCTTACATCTGTAAACACAACTATGGCCATTCAGGCTTGGCTGACCATGTTTTGGATACCACCCACTGGGTATCACGAAAGAAAACCACCATGCTCCACCACAGCAAATTCAAGAAAGAGAGACTTTTCTTAGAAGCAGCAGCTCTCAGAAACCAACCAAATCTTAATAAATATGGTTGCATTAAGCTTCTGAAGATTTGGGAAACACTCATCACCAGAGGTCCCACCTTACATTCCAGGCCACCTACTACCGCCCTTAGAGGGCGCTCCACCTAGATAGGACTTTAGTGTCACCCATGTGGTTGGGCTTAGTATTGTATGATATTTGTGCGCATGTTACATTAATTGTTTTTGTAATTCCCGTAGATGTCCTAGTGACTAGGATGAAATTATAGTAAGAATTAAATTCTATTTTAATTCTTTTTGAGTGTTGTAAAAAATCCATTGAACCTCCAACGTGATGCCCTCACAGCACTTAGGCCTCTACACACGTAGTCTCTTTCCTATCATCTGGGCATCAAACACCCGTTTTCCTAACCTTTCCTCACCCATTATCTTTGTAGCCAGTGGCCATATCACCTTAGATTAGCTCTGCTGATGCATTCTTAAATGCTAACAATGTCAAGTTCCTTTCTAATATCTTCATATTTAATGTTTCTGCCACTGATGACATCAGTTCACTCCCCTAATTTTTTCTCAGAACCCTCATATCTGTTGTCTCTGGTCTTTGATGAAGTGCCTTATTTCTAACCCAACTCTCAGACGCATAACTTAAAACTGGTTTGAACACTGTCTTCTATACTTTTAGTTTGGTATTTTGGCTAATTTTCTCTTATTCCACATAAATTTATTCAGCTGGATACCCACTGTACCAGCTTTGCTTATTCTGTTGTCTATTTCCAGATTTAACCTGCCATCTTTACCTAAGAACTGTTCCTAAATAGCTGAAATATTTTATTTGTTCAATAGGATCTCCATTCAGGATGCAGTGTAGTTTTCTATTCCGACCTATTTACATAGTTTGGTCTTTTATTGCTGATTTTCATGAAAAATTTGTTACATCTGTTATTCAATTTAGTTAGATAATCCTGCAGACTTGCACTAGATGTATTTAGGAGTACATCATCTGCATAAAGCAAAGAGCTAAGTTGGACATCTCCAATTCTAAAATCAGGCCTAATGCCACTTTCTTTCATAATGTGATCCATATAAATGATGAATAAGAATGGAAATAATGTGCATCCCTGTCTTACTCCTGATTTTACATCAAAACATCTTCCTGTATTTTCTTCAGTTCTAACTGCTGATGATAGCTTAAATATAGACTATGTATTGCTCTGTATAATGTTCCATTTATCCCATACAATTGTAGTGTTTTGAAAAGCTTTTCCAGATCTACAAAACTTAAGTACAGATCCTTGTCATATTCCCACGATTTCTTAACTATTTGTCTTAAAATGAAAATATGATCTTGACAACCTCCATTTGGCCTGAACCCAGCATGTTCTTCTCCAAGTTTCTCTTCCACAATCTTTTTCAACCTCCTTTCAAGTATGCCTGCTTAAATCTTACTTGGAACACTTAGAACTCTGTAATTCTCACATTCAGTTTTATTTCCTTTTTTATAGATGAGTAATGTGAGAGCTCTATTCCAATCATCGGGATTTGTCCTTCTGTCCAAGCCTTCTCTATTATAGTGTAGCCACAACAAAACTTTTATACCTCCATACTTAGCATTTCTGATTGAATATCATTACTTCAGCTGCATTTCGAGTTTTTGACACTTTTTCTACCTCGGGTATTGATGATATGTACTCCTCTTGGCATTCCTCTTGAACATTTTCTAGTATGGTTCTGTCACTGCTTTGTTCATTTAACAGTCTTTTAAAGTGATTCTTTCTTTTAAGGTTACACGGTGATCAGCATTCATATTTAAGAATTTAGGACACAAAACTTAAGTACGGATCCTTGTCATATTCCCACAATTTCTTAACTATTTGTCTTAGAGACACAAAACACATGTGTTTTCAACACGTATGTTTTGTGTTGAGAACAATAGCTTCATCTCTTCATTCTCAGTTACTGTGTTGTATAGCTTATGTGCACGTGCCTATTTTTGTAAGTTCCTTTTGAAGATGGCAACATGACATTGCCGAAATATCGGAAATATTTATTAAAGTGTGATTTAATTTATATTCGTATCTACGTTGTTCAATTCCTTATGTGATTTAGTAATGCATAACCAACGTATAAGCCTGTCTACGAGAATTCTTCTGCTCGAGTACAAGTGTTTTCTCGCAGCTGATTTTTCTGACTTGTAAAATCCTTCCTTAATTGTTTCCTTTTAAAGGTTCTTCATTCAGGATGTAACAGTAGCAATCTTTAAGGTTATGCATTTTGGGGTGAAAAGAGTAGCAGCAGTACATCACAGTGGGGGGAACTGTACTCCAGGAGATTGAAGAGGCCAGGGATTTGGGAGTGTTGGTGGATAGGGAGTTGAAGTTTAGGGGGCACATCGCAAAAGTGGCTAAATCAGCTCATCAAATCACTTGGTTGCTAAAAAATACTTTAACAAGCAGAGACAAACAGATTATTGTTCCTCTGTATCGAGCCTTGATAAGACCCTATGTAGACTACTGTGTCCAGATCTGGGCGCCAGGGTTTCTTCTTGATGAGGATGAGGTGGAGAGGATCCA
Source organism: Typopeltis vanoorti (assembly GCF_054136105.1). Classification (NCBI taxonomy): domain Eukaryota; kingdom Metazoa; phylum Arthropoda; class Arachnida; order Uropygi; family Thelyphonidae; genus Typopeltis; species Typopeltis vanoorti. Next base: position 4,453,538 of record NC_143552.1, on the reverse strand, counting down.
GAGACGAGTGATCAAGATAATAGCAGGTCTATGGAATGAACCTTACGAGAACAGGTTAAAGATTTGTGGGTTGCAGAAATTGGTTGATAGGCAGAAAAGGGGTGATATGATTGAGATATTCAAATTACTGAAGGGTTTCTATAAGATTAATTCAGAAGATATTTTTGAGAATAAGACTGGTGGTGGGAGGACTAGGGGCCATACATGGAAGCTGGGCAAGAGTGTGGTCAGCAAGGGTGTTAGAGCTAGGTTTTTTACTTGGGGAGTGAATGAGTGGAATAAGCTGCCAGAGTCTGTTGTGGGTGCCATGACCGTGAATGAATTCAAGGCGATGTTTGATAGATACTGTGTGAATGTCGAATAGTTGTTCTTGACATGATGTTAGGATCTCCCTTGATGAGTGTATCGACTCCTTGGAGTTGCCCATAATAATAATAATGTGTTGTCAGGGCCAGGACCTGATCACAGCAACTTCTTCCTGGCCTGAAGCCAGCTTGTTCAATCGAGAGTGCTCTTTCGATGAGTGGTGAAATTCTTTTAAGGAGAATTCTTTCAAAGAACCTAAAGGTGGAGCAAAGCAAGGAGATAGGTCGTAGATTTTTCACATCATTTGGATCTTTCCCTGGTTTGGGCACGTCAATTATTTTGGCTTCCTGCCACAGATTTGGTATATTACCAGACATGATAATTTCTGAGAAAAGGGTGGCCAGCCATGTTTGGCCTTGTTGACCAAGATGTTTTAGAAACTCAGGGAGGAAACCATCTACTCCTGCAGCCTTACCATTCTTGGTAAGTTTTAAGGCTACTTGTACCTCTTCCTGAGACGGGACCCGAGCTTCCGGTTTTGTCTGATGGAAGATTGCACAGCAATTTTCCTGATGGAGCTGAGATGTATCTTGGAGGTTTTCAATAAATGATTAGCCATTTGATCAAGAGTTATCTCTGTTGTTTTGTTTGTTGTTGGTTCTGCCCCACCTAATTTTCTCAGAAGTGACCATCCTTTCCGGCTAGATGTGGTGAAATTGAGTTCATAGATGGTTGAGATCCATCTTTCCTTTCTGTTTTTATCCAGGGTTGCTATGAGCTCCTTAGCAACAGTTGGATCTTCAGTTTTCTCGTATGTGACTAAAAGTTCTTCAGTTTCTCTACTCCAGCATGGGATATATTGTTTTTTATAGCCTCTAGAAATAGATGCTTTGGCTGCAGTTTTGATTAGTTTAACAAATCTAGGATAGCAATTAGGAGTGGGTGGAATTGCTCTGATGGTTTGCTCAATTTGTTTCTGAAATGCATTCCAGTTGGACTTGTGAAGGTTCCATCTAGCGATTGGTGTTCCACTGATGACTGGGATTGGTGTGCCTATCTCTATTAATGTAGGACAATGCTGACTATCAGTTAATCTGTTGAGGATGGTTCTGGTTGTTGGCAGAGGGTGGTCTTCAGGGTCTTTAGTGACTATGCTCAGATCTGGGGGTGTAGGTTCTATTCCATCTGGCTGAGTGAAGAGTGCCCTCCTGCTTGACATCGTAAATTAAACCTAAGTTATATGTATCCATCCAGTTGACTAGATTATCACTGTCCTGGTTCTTAGAGGAATAGCCCCGCATGGTGTGATGAGAGTTAAAGTCATCAACAGATAGCAGGGTGAGGTGGTGGCTGGTCCATCTGGTCAGGCCAGGATTGCGAAGGTAGTTGGTAGACATTGTAGATACTGGTATTTAGAACTTTAATACCTATGGAGTATTCTGTATCAGATACACATTGGTTTATGTCCTTGAGGCTAGGCCGGATGTAGGCTGCCAGGCCATGCTTCGGATGGCAGTTATAAGACACGAGAATTAGGCCTGGGATGTTTAATCTATTGAGTGCTGTGTCAGGCACATGGGTTTCCTGGAGAGCCAAGACATCAATTGCTTTGTCTTTAGCTATTTTGGTGATGACTTCCGCTTTGGATTTAGATAGCCCTTCTATGTTTAGGGAACATATCTTGAGAGAGCGTCGATTAGGAGACTGTAACTTATTTTTCGAAGCTTGCCCTCCACTCAAACAAGCAATGCGATCCTTGTTATTCCGGGCAACGATCGAGCCTGCATGGAGCTTTTTTTAAGTTTTGTGTTCATCATTGTTCTTGTTGTGAGTGGTCCAGGAGGCTTGGCACCTTTGGACGCCTTGTTTGAGACATTAGCTTCATGTTACCTGTGATTCATCTCTGGGGGGCTTCTTTTGTCTGAAACACCAACAATGTACCACAAGGTATCACTGCTGGTGCAGGGGGGGGTGCACAGGAAGGCTGTCTTAATTCCCCCTCCCCAGTATATATATACATTTATATATATATAAAAGGATGAGCAATAGCCAAAAGAGAAGCCAGAATGAGACACAAAGAAAGCTTCTATGTTTAGGGAACATATCTTGAGAGAGCGTTGATTAGGAGACTGTAACTTATTTTTTGAAGCTTGCCCTACACTCAAACAAGCAATGCGATCCTTGCTATTCCGGGCGACGATCGAGCCTGCATGGAGCTTTTTAAGTTTTGTGTTCATCATTGTTCTTGTTGTGAGTAGTCCAGGAGGCTTGGCACCTTTGGACGCCTTGTTTGAGACATTAGCTTCATGTTACCTGTGATTCATCTCTGGGGGGTTTCTTTTGTCTGAAACGCCAACAATGTACCACAAGCTATTACTGCTGGTGCAGGGGGCGGTGCACGGGAAGGCTGTCTCAATTCCCCCCCCTCCCAGTATATATATATATACATTTATATATATATATATATATATATATATATATATATATAAAAGGATGAGCAATAGCCAAAAGAGAAGCCAGAATGAGACACAAAGAAAGCTGGAAAAAATTCGTATCATATCTAGAAAATTACATATACAAAATAAGACATCCAGTGCGTATAAAATACTAAAACACATGATATAAAAGAAATTGCAAATATAAGTCATTTTCCATTTTTGTTTACTGTTGGTTCTCCAAACTTTTGTATATTATTATTAATTTTTTCATTACTATTCTGGCATTAAGATGGCTATAATTATATGGTCTGTTTTATTCCCATTTTATAAATTCAATAAACTAATACCTCTGTAATTACCAAGTATAGTAATACCTGTATTACTATACTTGTATTCCATTCTATTGTGTTTGTCCATTTGTATATATTTTATTTAAAAATTTTAATAATCTCTGATAAAAGTTTTTTCCAGTAAATTTATGCAGTTCGGAGTTTATCGCATCTTCTCCTGCTGATTTGCCTTTTTTTTTTTATTTTACTTAAATTGTCCTTTAATTCTTTCACGTTGTTATATCATTTAGAGCATTTTTGTAAGCTATTAGTATAATTTTTTTGATGTTAGTATTATCTGTCCAAAGATCTGTGAAGTAATCCAAGAATTCTTTTACATAATTTCACAATTTATATTTGCAGTTCCTTTTATATCGTGTTTTAGTATTTTATACGCATTGGATGTCTTATTTTGTATATGTCATTTTCTAGATATGATACGAATTTTTTCCAGCTTTCTTTGTGTCTCTTTCTGGTTTCTCTTTTGGCTATTGCTCATCTTTTGATATATATATATATATATTCAATTTCATCTTCTTGTTTTTTGCTACTTAACCATCTTTTAAAGGCCAGCTTTTTATTTTCCATTATTGTTTTATCATATTTTTTTTTTATTATTTTTATGATATTTTTTGTGTGTTCCTAGACTTTTATATGCTGCTGATGTAATAATTTCTTTTATGTTATTCCATTCTTTCTTGATGTCTTCATTTTCTAAGTAGTTATTAATCCTCTGTTGGTATAAATTTCTTATACTTGAATGATTTAATAGTCTTACTTTGTAATTAGATTTTGTTTCTCTAGTTTGTTTATTTTTTGTATTTTTGTAACCAGTTTGGTGGAAACCTTAGTTTTGCCTGCACCAAATAGTGATCTATGTCGATTTCTAGCCCTCTTCTCACTTTAACATCTAGGAAGAGTTTTGCTGAATTTTCATTTACTATAAAGTAATATATTGATTTTTGTCCTCTTGCTGCACACCATATATATTTATGTATATTTTTATGTTTGTGGAATGTATTCATTATTTTTAAATTATTATATATTATATAATAAATGAGTTGCTTTCCATTCTTGTTTACTGTTGGTTCTCCAAACTTTTCTATATTATTCATTTTTTCATTCCTATTCTGGCATTAAGATGGCTATAATTATATGGTCTGTTTTATTTAATTTTTCATATATTCCTTGTAACTGTTTTGTGAAAGTAATCATTTTCTTATTTTCCTTCTTTAGGGGCATACACTCCAACAACTGTTAAATTTTCTTTATTTAATTTTAATTGCACTTCTTAACATTCTTTCATTCCAGTATGTATAATGAGTTATTTTTGCTTTAATTGATTTATGGATCCAAATCACCAGCTTTTGCACGTATATTTGTGTGCCCACTTTACTACATATTATATGATAATTAGTTGTTTCTTTTGTTCTTTTAAGTTTCTTTTTTGTTTATGTAAGAACTGCAATTTCTATATTTTCATCATTTAAAATTTTATCTAATTCTTATTCTTTATGTGCTGCTATTTTGCTATTTCTTTATTTTCTTCTAATGTTCCATGTAGCATATTTCACCACATTTTTCTTTTTCCAATGTTTCTTAACTTTTTCCATGTTTTCTCTCCAGTTTGGATTTTGTTGAGACCATAAAGTAACATGTGTTTCCCTATGTTGTCAAGTTACTAGCTTAATGACAGGTATCTTAGTGGTGGGGGCTGTCACCTTAAGGTAACTAAGACTTGTGCTTTTTTTTTTTTAGTAGATAGTGAAAACTACAGTTTGAGAAGAGTCATCATCATCATCAAATTCCTGCCATGTACCCTCAAGGGGTGTACAGGATATGACAGTACTACATGAAAAATTTACATCATTACTAACTTCCTATCTACAATTTTCCTCCAAATCAGTCTGTTACTTGTCAAGACTCCAACATTATCAGATCTTATATTTCTATCGTCTAATGCACTTTGTACCGTATCAATCCACCTATATCTTGGTCTTTCTCTGGATCGTTTTCCTGCCAACCTGGCAGAGAACACGTGTTTTGCTAATCTTTCCTCTCCCATTCTATTTAAGTGACCATACCACCTGAGATTAGCTCTGCTAACGCATTCCTGGATGCTGACAATGTCAAGTTCTTTCCTAATATCCTCATTTTTAATATGATATTGCCATTGATGCCAACTGTTCACGCCTCTAATCTTTCTCAGGACTCTCATATTTGCGGTCTCTAGTCTTTGGTCAAGTGTTTTACTTCTGAGCCAGCTCTCAGACCCATAAGTTAAAACTGGTTTGAACACTGTCTTGTATACAGCTAATTTAGTGTTCCGACTAATTTCTTTCTTATTTCATATGAATTTATTCAATTGACATCCCACCATACCAGCTTTGCTGATTCTGTTGTCTATTTCTATATTTAATTTACCATCTTCAGTAAAAATCATGCCTAAGTAGCTGAAATGTTTTACTTGTTCCACAGGTTCTCCATTCACAACACAGTTGACATTTTCAATGATTCTGCCTATTTTCATTGTCTTTGTCTTTTTATTGCTGACCTTCATACCATATCTATTACAACAGTTATTCAATTTAGTCAGAGAATCTTGCAGACTTGTAGCGGATTTATTTAGAAGTATAACATCATCCGCATAAAGCAAAGAGCTGACATTAACATCTCCAATTTTGATATCAGGTTTAATACCACTTTCCTTCATAATGCGATCCATATAGATAATGAATAACAGAGGGGATAATGTACATCCTTGTCTCACACCAGATTTAACATTAAACCATCTTCCTGTACTTCCTTCAATTCTAACTGCTGACTTACAACTCAAATAAAGACTAAGTATTGCTTGATATAATGCCCCATTGATACCATATAAATATAACTGCAGCATATATTGAATAGCTTCTTTCTTGGCACCGTGTCATATGCCTTTTCCAAATCGACAAAACTTAAATATAGATCTTTGTTATATTCCCATGCTTTCTCGACCATTTGTTGTAAAGTGAAGATCTGATCCTGACAGCCTCTATTTGGCCTGAATCCAGCTTGTTCTTCACCAAGCTTTTCTTCCACAATTCTTCTCAACCGTTTCTCAAGTATACTTGCATAGATCTTGCCAGGAACACTCAGTAGGGAAATACCTCTGTAATTCTCACATTCAGTTTTATTTTCCTTTTTATATATGGGTACTATGAGAGCTCTACTCCAATCATCGGGAATTCGTCCCTCTGTCCAGGCTTTCTGAAGTATGCAGTGCAGCCACTGTAAGACTTTTTTACCACCATACTTCAGCATTTCTGAACGAATATCATCTACTCCTGCTGCCTTTCCACATTTCAAGCCTTTGATGGCTTTTTCTACTTCAAGTATGGATATGTATTCCTGACTGCATGCCTGGTCAGTGTTTTTTATCTGTGCTGTCATCACTGCTTGTTTCATTTAGCAGTTTTTCAAAGTAATTACTCCATACTTCAAGGATATCTTTTTCTCCTGTTTTCAAGTCACCTTTATCATCTCTAACTCCTTTTACAGCACTCTTTCCTCCATTCCTAAGCTTCTTCAACAACCAGCAGAATATTTTGCCACCTTCTTGATATTTATTTTCTATATTCTTGCCAAAGTCCTCCCATGACTTTTGTTTAGCTAGTTTTACACACTGTTTAGCTTTCTTACATTTGTCTCTGTATTCTGTAAGAGTAAAAGCTGACTTATTTGCCAGGAACTTTTGATATGCTTTCTTCTTTTCCTTCACTGCCTCTTTAACTTCCTGTGTCCACCAGGGAGTTCTGATTTTTTTATCCTTGCACACACCTTCACCACATGCCTCTCTGGCAGAATCAATCAATGTTTTCTTCAGAGTTTGCCACTGAATCTCCAAGGTTTAATTCCTGTTCTCAAACTCTTTTATTTTATTTTCAATAATCTTTCTGTATTTTAGTCTACAGTTCACATCTGAGAGCTGCTCAACTTTTATTTGCTTTAAAACCTCCTCCTTACATGTTATTCTTTTCAATATGAAATTCAATTTTTTCCTGCTCAAGACTAAATAGTGATCACTTCCAATTTCAAATCCTCTGTACACTCTGCTGTCCTGCACCAGGGAGAAAACCTCACTATCAACAATAACATAGTCAATGAGACTTTTCTTATTCCTAGCCTCTTCTCTCCATGTGAATTTGTGCACATTTTTATGTTGGAACATGGTGTTAGTAATAACCAGTCCATGTCTTGAGCAGAAATCCAACAGATATTTGCCATTATTATTAGCTTTGCTCTTTTCTCCAAATATTCCCAAAATATTTTTGTATGTCTCACAATCATTTCCTACTCTGCTATTTAGATCCCCAACAAGGACCAACTTTTCCTTTTTCATTGTGTCAGTTGCTTTTTCTAAAGCTTCAAAAAATTCCTCCACTTCTGTATTAGTAGAACCTTCTGTGGAACCATAGGCACAAATAAGTCTCATTGTCCAGTTCCCCGTTCTCATATTTGCCCACATTACTCTACTTGAGACTGACTGCCATTCAAGAAGATTAGCCTCGTATTTTGTGTTGAATATTATGGCTAATCCTTCTTTTCCTTGATTGTCATTGCCTGAATATAACATTTTGTATTTATTGCTCAGAAAGATCTCACCAGTTTTGGTCTTTTTTGTTTCAGTCACCCCTGTTATGTCGATCTGGTACTTATCTAATTCCTCAGCTAGCTCCATTTCTTTCCCATTCAGGCTTCTTACGTTGATAGTACCGATCTTTAACTCTGGTGATGTTGAGTTGGGGTTTGTTTTCAGATTTGTTCCAGTAGCTGACTTTTCGCTGTTCACCCTGATTCCCTGGTGAAAACAACGGGGGGCCTTGTTTAACCGGGCGATGCCCCAGCCGGCATAAAATTTTGTCATGTTGTACCATCATTTTTTATTTTGGTTTAACTAATAAGAATACAATTTGGTCGGCTAAATCCCAAATTGCCAGCCCATCCTCGTTCATTCATTTTCACAGTAGATACCCATGAGGGTGCACCACGAGAAGGTGAGGATTGGACATTAGGATAGAATCCCTGGTTGGTTCTCCGCATTCCTTTAAAGGCTATGTGGAGGTCTCCTCTCAGTAATACAGCTTTCAATGGAGCTTTTAAAATGGGAAGAATTTTTTTATGTATGATGGATATGACCAGTAGGGGGGGGGGAGAGATTTTGCTAAATGTTTGAATAATTTATAGAATGGAGAAAGAATGGTATCGACTGTGGGTCATAGGAATTGGGTTTATGAATCTTAAGCCATATATCTGTTGTGTGTGTGTAGGGGGGGGGGGGTATATGGCTCAAACCTTCTATCTGGTTGAGATATGTAGATACCTTTCTATGTCACCTCAATTGCCTTTGCCCTAGAATCCAATTTACTATAGAACTAATAATACTCTGTCCTTGGTCACCCATCTACCTAATGGTAAACTGTCCTTTTCACTATATAGGAAACCCACTCACACAGGCAGATACATTCACAAACTTTACAATCATCTCCCACCACTCTCAACAATATGGTTTAATACAAATACTAAAACCTTTGTTCCAATGAGACCTCTCTTGCAATAGAACTTAATAATATACACCACACCTTCTTATCTCCGGGCTACAGTTACCACAGTATTAAAACAAAAAATCAATCCATCCCACAATCCTCAACCTTCTCTTCAGAAAAATTTTAGTAATGCTTGCTCTCATCATCCCTTATGTCTGAGGCACATCAGAAAAAAAATATCCAGAATCTTAAAGAAATACAATCTTTGCACCACTTACAAACCCCACTTAAACTAGCTACTCTTATCCACTCCACTAAAGACTGACTCCCTCCCCTCTCAGTCCCAGGTGTATATAGAGTTCCTTGTTCCTACAAGTTTGTCTACTATGGACAGACAGGAAGATCAGCTACTATCGGAATGGAAGAACATGAAAAATACATCAGCAGTCATGACTATGGTCAATCTGGCCTTACAGACCATGCTTTGGATACAGCTCACAGATCAGTTGGAAAAAGACCATCATGCTCCATCACAGTAAATTCAGAAGAGAAAGACTATTTTTAGAATCTGCTGCTGCTCTTAAAAATCAGCCTAATTTAAAATCCAGAATCAATATGGTTTCATAAAACTTGCAAAAATATGGGAAACACTAATTCTTCAAGATCCCAGTTTACAACCTAGGCTGCCTACAGGTGTCCCTAGAGGGCACACCCCACCTTGTTAGGACTCTAGTCTTTCATCCACATGTGTTAGTTTTGTCCTGCCTTTGTGTGTGTGTGTGTGTGCATGTGTGTTTGTTACAGGTCTCATTTTGTATTCTCTGATGATGTCTCTGTAACTGAGACGAAATATTGTAAGCATTAAATACTACTTTTAATTGTTTCCTAGTGCTGTTTCACCCCATTAAACTTTTATCATGAGTCGACCCTCGTACTTCTAATATTAAAGGATTTTCAGTCCAGAAGCCTCATTTGGGATATGGATTTGAAAGAAAAATTGAAGAATTAAGAAGGCTTGACAGAATTCCAAACGATGAAGAAAGCTGTTTAAGACAATGATGTCAAAATTTTCACTCTTGAACTGGAAAATCGCAAAAAGATTACCATTCCTTGATATCCTTCTCGAAATAAATGAAGCAGAAAAAAGATTTGCCTCTTCAGTATACAGAAAACCTACCACAACTGATAGATTTTTGTATGCTGCTTCACACCATCTTCCATCGCAAAGGATATGTATGATTGAAACATTACAAGATAGAGCATACAACATTTCTGGTATGTCAAAAAACAGAAATGAAGAACAGACCTGCACTACCTGAGGCATATTCTCATCCTTAATGGATGAGAATATGGATACAAACTCAAGACAATCAAAATTTTTAATTCACCTCCAACAGTTTCTTTACATAAACAAGATTTTAAGAATGCAATCACACTACCATTAAGATTACAGAAAAAGTTGCAATGTTGCTCTGTGATTATAACATTTAAGTGTGTTTTTTGCCATTGTATAAAATCTCCAGGTTTATACTCCACATCATCCCATGAAAAAAACAGGCATTTACAAGATTCGTTGCTCTTGTGGCATTTGCTGCGTAGGCCAGATGGCAAGGTCTGGGGAGATTTGCATGTCTGAACACATTAAAAGACATTGAAAAAAGAAGACATCATAAATCAATTTTGGAATCCCATACAACAAACAGGTCATCAAATAGTTTGACAAGAAACAAAAATGCCATATAATTATCATAATTGTTTTCCAAGAAAGTTCAGGGAAGTTTCTGAAATGCAGCAAAAATCAAGGCTTAATCCTACACCAAGTTTGGTCTGCTTTCATTAAAAATCTAACTACCATGGATCTGGGATGTGACACACAATATGCTACAGAACATGACAGCAATAACTAGCATTGCTCCAACACATATATAGTAATTAATTAATTTAACATTTTTTTTATTTTGGTTACTTGTTTGTATGTGCCAGTTGTGAAGTCCTGATAACATCTGCTCTGTGTAATTAATGGTTTATAGCCTTTTTTGTGTTTCTTTAGTCTGATGACATAAGAAACTTATAGGGTTATAATGTTTATTTTATTAAACTCGTTATATGTCCTAAAAATGTGGTCTCAAGACTGAAAAGCTTTTACATAAGTCATCTTTATCTATTAAGAAAGTTCTTCATCCATTTAAAGAATCAATCTTTACTTTGATGGAACATGTGGGAGCATCCAAAAAAGTCATATGTGCTTCTGAATATCAGTATAAAAAAATTTCATGTAATTCATTGAAAATGTAACACTAATACTGATGCTTTCTGGAGTGAGGTTCTGCAGCATAAGATGCATCAAGATGAAACCCATTCAAAGAACTTTTGGAATTGCAATTTTTAAAAGAGTATGTTCCATAGTTCCAAACATAGTGTCCTTCTCCGTCAGCATATCACAAACACTAGGTAACAAGGTAAGGATAACAGTAAAAATCTGTTTTTTTTTTATTATGGTTTTAATTTAGACTTGCTTATCTGATATTAATATTATACTTATGTAACATTATTAATGCTCGTAATTTTAATTTTAGCATTAAAAAGAAAAAAATCTGACTTATTTCAGTTAATTACAACTTTTAGCTCAAAATAGAAAATTTGAATTGGCAAATTTTTTAATTTTTTTTTTTTCTCATGAAATTAAATTTCTATGAGTGTGAGAGAGAAAACATATCTCTTATGAAACCTTTTTAAATGAATTTTATGTAAATTATTATATTCGTAGTTAATTATGTTTTCTGTCTTATTTATGAAACTAAGATAGATGAATGTAATATATGAGATTTTAAAAGTTTGGGTAAACTAGAATTGTTTTAAAGTAAATAAATATATCAGAAAGAAATCATAAATATTTAAGCAATAAAAGTAAAAAATAAGTAAAAAGGTTAGGTTCATACCAAGAGTGTTACTTAAGTAATACTCTTGGTATGAACCTAACCTTTTTATAGGTGCAGAAAAAGCACTACACACACGTGCGTGCACAACCAATCTAATAATATACACCATTATTCATCATTTTAAACATTTGCAGCAAATAGAGAACACGTCATCAGCATATCTTAAATATCTGTGGGAAGCTCGTGTGAGGTCAAGCGACATCTGTCCTCCCACAATATTCGAGGTCCTCATTACGTTCCTATAGGAAGAATGGTCCAAATGCTATCATATGCTTGTGGGTTGCTACAGTCATTGCAGCAAAAGATCTCACATTTTATTAAGGTTGCACCATGGCTGTCCGTTGACTTCTTTCTAGGCAGTGTACGTTTAGCTAATTCATGGATTTTATGCCATCCCGGGGCAGAGCTGACTACTACCGGGTGCGTCCCCAGGTGGCGGATCGGAGAACAGCCTTCAGATATGGAGGCTAGCTGCGATATAAGCAGAGCAATCTGGCGAATAAGCAGCCGTGGGCCAACAGCAACTGAGCTATCAGGGCGTGGGGGAGCAGAAGTGGCAACTCTGTCTCACTTAAAACCTCACAAAGCCCAATGACAACTCGGTGACATGGCGAGTAGTGCCACCATTAAATAAGCACCTGCTGGGGTCACTGCCCATGGCATTGGGAAGCAGCATTGTCAGTACTGACACAAGGTTGAAGCCAAATGATGATGGAAAAGCTTGTGATCAGAGATTTGCAGATGGCAATATGATTATATTGTGTACGTCTGTAATACTGCGGAGCAGAAAGCAAACGGAGAAACTACTGCTCTACCTTATCTCCAGAACAACCACCATGGCGAGCAAACCCTTGCAATTGGCCCCAAGTTCCCGGCGTCCCTTAAATGGGACAGGGGTACGAAGAATCTCCGGGCTCAAAATGGTGTCCACTTTTAAAATTGCAACTTGGAATGTCAGAACTCTGTATGAAGCTGGCAAATTAAGAAATGCCACAAGAGAAATGAAGAGGCTGGGATTTTGGGAATTTGCGAGACAAGATGGCCAGGATCTGGAAAGTGTCAACAAGATAATACAACAATGTATTACTCTGGGAATGATGAGAACAAACATCGACATGGTGTAGCTGTAATAGTAGATGAAGAAATCAATAAATCAGTACTAAATTGGATTCCGTTTTCTGAAAGGATAATGCTGTTACAACTTAAGGGAAACCCCGTTAACATAAATATCATCCAAGCTTATGCACCCACAGCTGACAAAAGTGAAGAAGATGTTGAAGAGTTTTATGAACACCTAAAAGAGATTAAAAACCTAACAAAGAAACATGATATAAACATAGTGATAGGTGACTTCAATGCAAAAGTAGGAAGAGGGGGTGATGGAAAAATTGTTGGCGAACATGGCTTAGGCACCAGAAATGACAGAGGAGATCGCCTAGTCCAGTTCTGTCAGGAAGAAGATCTAATAATAGCAAATACCTGGTTTAAACTTCCACCCAGAAGACTGTACACTTGGAAATCGCATCAAGATAACCAGCATAACATTGTCCGAAATCAAATTGATTATATACTGATAAAAGATTCCACAGTAGTATAAAGAGTGCAAAGACTTATCCTGGAGCAGATATCTCATCAGACCACAATCCCATAGTTGCAGAAGTACGTCTTAGATTAAAATCAGCTAAAAAATCACAAAAGAAGAAAAAGGAAATTGATGTAGAAAAACTGAAAGACCCGAACATAAATAAAAGTGCCAAGACACAGCTTAACCTGCGATTACAACAGATTAACATAGAAGAAAATAAAAGTGTGGAATCTCTTTGGAATAGCTTAAAGAATGCCATCGTAACAAGTATTGAAGAAGTAGGTTATGTGAATAATATAAAACAACAGGAATGGATGACAGATGAGATTCTTTCTCTTATTGATACAAGAAGAATGTACAAAAACAAAGACCTAGCCAGGTATACAGAAACACATAACATCATCAAGAAAAAAATAAAAGAAGCCAAGGAAAATTGGATGAAAAATTTATGTACTGAAATTGAACTGCTTCAGAAGAAACGTGATAATTTAAATCTGTATAAGAAAATCAACAAAATTTCCGGAAAACTGAGGAAAAAGCAAATAGTGTCTCTAAGAGACGAAAATGGAAAAATAGTTCTAGAAGAAGAGAATAAAGCACAGATTTGGATAAAATATGTAACAGAACTTTTCAATGATACTAGACAGAAGCCTATAAATATAAAAGATATTCAAGGAACAGCAATCATGAAATGCGAAATAGAGAAGTGTGGACCAGATGGTGTGAAATAGAGAAATAAAGAACAGTGGACCAGATGGTGTGCAAACAGAATTTTTAAAATTAATAGAACCAGATAACATCAAACTTCTTGAAAAACTATTTAATGAAATATATGAAAGTGATGAATTTCCATCAGATTGGCTCAAATCTACATTTATCACTATCCCAAAGCGAATTCCTGTGGTGATTTCTGACTTATTAGTCTAATGAGCCAAACATTAAAAATATTTTTGAAAGTAATTCAGAATTGCATTTATAAAAAAAGTGAAGAAACTCTAAGTGAAACACAATTCGGCTTTCGGAATGGTTTTGGTACTAGAGAGGCCCTTTTCTGTACCCAAATATTGATACAAAAATGCATAGAAAAACAGAAATCTGTCTTTATGTGTTTCATAGATTTTGAAAAAGCATTCGACAAAGTCAGACACACTAACTTAATAGAAGTCCTTCAACAAATAAGACTAGACGAACAAGACATAAGACTAATAACAAATCTGTATTGGAATCAGTCAGCTATCGTTCAATTAGACAACATTACCACCAGTGATATTAACATCAAAAGAGGAGTGAGACAAGGATGTGTGCTCTCACCACTCCTGTTCAACATATACGCAGAGGTAATCTTTAAAAATGCATTGGAAGAATGTCCAGAGGGAATCACAATAAATGGAAAGATTGTTAACAACCTACGATATGCAGATGATACCGTGCTAATTGCAGATAACATTATGGATCTCCAAAAACTCATTGACAGAGTATACATAGAAAGCCAAAGAATGGGAATAAATATAAACATCAACAAGACAAAATACATGATCATCAGCAAACATCCAGCCTCATCAATGAAACTGACACTCAATGGGGAAAATATTGATCAAGTGTCAAGATATAAATATCTTGGTTGTTGGCTTAATGAATGGTGGGATCCAGAAATAGATATAAAGACAAGGATTGAAGTTGCACAGCAGTCCTTCATGAAAATGAGAACACTATTCTGCAATAAAGACCTAAACATGGAAGTCAGATGCCGAATGCTGAAATGTTACGTGTGGTCTATTCTGCTCTATGGAGTTGAAACATGGACATTGAAGGTGACAACCATCAAGAAAATCGAAGCCTTTGAGATGTGGCTATACAGAAGAATGCTAAAGATATCATGGACAGAAAAAATTACCAATGAAGAGGTCTTAAAATCCATTGGCAAAGCTAAACATCTTGTACAAATAATCAAGAAACAAAAAACATCATATCTTGGCCACATCATGAGAAACAGCAAATACCAACTTCTACAAACTATTTTGGTAGGAAGAATTGATGGCAAAGGAACTAGAGGAAGAAAAAGAATATCATGGTTTGACAACATCAAGACGTGGACAGGAAAGAGCAGTGCACAACTGCTCAGATTAGCACAGGACCGCAGTTTGTTCGCCAAGATGGTCGCTGACCTTCGATAGAAGATAGCACAATAAGAAGAAGAATTTTATGCTATCCAACTTGTATTTTTGCAAGAAAGGGTTCAAAACCTCTTCTAAAGTGTATCAGTGCTAGAACCTTTTGTGCAGCCCTGAACAACACCTTGTTTTACAGTAGGTAGTGTGCCTTTCAACAGGACTCAGCCCCTGCACACAAGGCGAGGACCATGCAACAGTCGTTGGAGGTGAATTTGCCTGATCACATATCACCTGATCACCATCCATTGGACTTCAAATTGTGTTTGGATCTTGAGAGTAGCCTGCAAGAAGCGACATTCCGGCATTGCCAGCCTGAAGGTGGATTGGGAGCAAGCAGTGGCAACATTTCCATTGGATGTTGTGTGCTGCCTCACACACTTCGAACATTGAGTGCTGCTATATATACGTTATACATGTAGTTTGTATGTGCTGAAAACTGTAAATGATTTACTAATAGATTAAAGGTTTATGTGCTGTTCAAGTTTTAACAGTATTTATGTTTAGGTAGGTCTGTTTGGGTTGGGAGGTTGGGGGTTTGAGTTCTCTGAGATTGAGAAAGATGAGAGCTCATAAGGATTAATTATTCAGTTCAAGAAGTTATATGTCTGACCAGCTAGTTTTTCATGGTAAAACCGGCTTTAAAAACGTATGCACATAAAACTCATTGTGGTCTGTCTGCAGTACTCCTTGCAGCTACTAAAACAACCAGAAAGCAAAGCTGTCTGTAATTATATAATTATGATTTATATACAAAAAGAACATTATCCATGTCTCTGCTAATTTGATTTTAGAAATTTGCATTTAGCATTATATGTACACCAGATATGTTAATGAAAAACTTATTACAATAATGGCATATATTCCTTTTATATGATAAACAGTTGCTTTGTAATTTATTTTTTATTTCTAGTGAAGCTCCATTACCAACAGTTGAGGTACCATTTCGAAATCAGTCAGAAGCTGACCAGTGGTGTCCATTTCTGGAAACACTTACAGATGCTGAAATGGAAAAAAAGATAAGAGATCAGGACAGAAATACAAGGTACATGCCAGAAGTCATTCACCTCCCCCCCCCCCCCCCTCTGTCAAACAGAAAAATTCTGCTTTAAACATTTGCACTACTATGATTAGAATTTTTTTTTTTTAATATTCCGCACCAAATGCAAAAATTTATTAGGATGAAAAAAGTATAGTTTTCATTAAAATTGGTAAAGCTGCTTCAAAGTAGTATTACTGAAATGTTTCAAGCAGCCATCCTCAGGAAAAATGCATTATCACCATATTCAAAGAAGGTCAAACAACATATGACTGCCTTTAAAAGGATTTTCTCTTGCACTAAATTTCATTCAGCAGTATTACTTGATGTTCTTATGTAAGATGTATTCCACAAAAAGACCAGAAAAGTGCCACAAGCTTGAACTGGTTACTTAACTATAACAATGCCGTGGTCTTCTGTGCAATAGTAATTGCCCAAGAGCAACACGGCTCTGGTTTTTTCACCTACTGTACTTTTCTGAACTGGATACCTGCAACTTCTTTTGGTTTATTTACAATGAAATTATAGCTCAAAAGACTGAGACTTGAGGAATTGCTCAACAGCTGATTGTGATTTTGGGAAACCTGCCAGAAATGCAGTACTTGTTGTATAAGGGAAGTTTAATGTGAGAAATGTTCAGTGGCATTGAGTACATAAAATATATTTTTTACATCAAAGGTGAAAGATTTGAGGAAGGAAAGCACAGCTAGTAAGCAAACATGTTGGAAATGTTTTGTGAGTGAGTGGCAGTTGTGTGGAGATGAGTAAAACACATGGTAGCAGAGTGGAAAGTGTTGGTGAAAGTGCTGTAGCAATAAGTCAGAGAATGAAGAGGAGGTCATGAGAGAAATAGCAAGCGTGCATGAAGTTCATCACAAATGAGCTTGAACAGTTGCAGAAACATCAGGTGAATGGTGAAACTGTTCCATTCTTTCCATCACTCCTCTTCTAGAAGAGGAGTGATGGAAAGAACGGAATGATGTATGATTAAGCATGAGCCAAGGTACATTTTTGTGAGGGGGGGGGAAGACAAAATTATGTTTTGGAAGCATTGAAGGTGACTAAATTGGCATCGATTCATTGAAGGATAGTGTGGAGATCAGCATTTATGGCACTTATTGTAGATGATCTTAAGATGGTTTATGGTAATTCTGTGATAAGGAAGAAATAATCTTTTTTCCCCATGTGTGAAAATTATTGGTAAGGCTGTCAGAATGCAAAGACATAAAAGTGATTGTTTTTGCAGGCACAAATTACTTGAAAGATGAAGCATATGGTATGAAAGAGTTATCAGAAAGGTGAAAAGAAGAGGGTAAGATTGCAGATTACGAGTGCTAAGTTATGAAAGAGGAGCATTTGTGTGAAATGCTGTGATTGCAGATTTAAGAACGTATTACACTTAAATTGATTTAGAGTTAGGTGTCTGGAAAAGCATTGTTTACTCAGAATGTAGAAGTGCAAAGTCAAGGAAATCTGAACTATTAGGGGGGGGGGATACCTGTGCGTGTTAAATATCTCTCATTTTAAGCATATGGGCAAATCTTCTAACAGATAATCTTTATACAGCGAAATGCTTTGTTTCTTTGCGATTCTTCTGTTTATTTCTTTATTTCATTTTCCCCCTTAAAGCTTACTAATTAACCAAGATAAATATAGTCCTCCACAATTTCAATAGGATTATTTGCTAATTTTTCATCAATTTTGTTTTGATTATGTTAATTCTTAAACTTTTTTCCTGCTTTCCTTTATCAAGGTTATCTAACATTTCATGAGCTTTTTATTGTATAGCCATGGTTATATGTAATGAACTCGAGGATGAATTAATAGAATGATGTAACCAACTGTTAAAAAATTTACATTTGCAAAATTTACATTTTGTAAAATCTGAATAAATTGTAGAAAAGATAAACTGAAGACCATCAGCCTTCTTTAACAACACTGCTGTATGGTTACAAATGGCACTAATACATATTTTCAGATAACATATGAGCAGAAAGTTTATCAGAAAGAAAGCTTACCTAATCAGTCATTAAGGTCTGATAAGACCATTAATTTGTTCTGGTTGTTTTGTTTATCAAAATCTAGTATTACTTTTATAAATGGATGTGTCCATTTCATTTCATGTTTCTGTTCAAAATGGCAGTTTTTCTAGTCTCTTGCCAAAGACAAAGCTGACCTTTTGGTACTATTCTTCCCCTCCAGTTCTTATGTTGACGACCAAAGTAAAGTATCTTTTACTTTACGAAAACTTGCTACCCCCCCCCCCTTGTCTTTCATTAGATGGAAGAATCATAAATAACTTGGATACTAACAAATCATATGGTTCTGATGGCAATCCTTCTTATTTGCCAAAAATCTGTGCTTCAGAATTAACACCTATCCTATACTGCTTTTGCAATCTTTCCTACTCGACTCGCATCTGCATGGAAACAAGCCTGTACTCAACGCATTCCATAAAAGGATAAAATCCATTCAACAAACTATAGTCTTACTTACTCTCATAGTCACTCTTGATATTTCTAGGACATTTGTCTTGTTCTGACACAAGAGACCTGTCCATTAAACTGTCATATTGTCTGCCTTCTGCCTTTTTGGTAACGTCCTCTCCTCAGATTTCTCCACCAATGCTGGAGCACCCCAGGACTCTGCACTTTCATCTTCGCTATGCTGACTATATCAGCATAGTCTTGGATAGGATTTGAGGTCAGTGAGGGAAGGGGTTATTTATGTAGAGGAGAAAGGAAGAGTGAGTGAAAGTGCACAGTCCTACGGTGCTCCAACATTGATGGAGAAATCTGAGGAGAGGAAGTTATCAAAAAGGCAGACCATATGATGGTTTTCTTGGCAAGTGTCTTGTGCCAGACCAAGATAAATGTCCTAGAAATATCAAGAGTGGTTATGAGAGTTTCTCCAACTTTCCATGGCTTATGTCCAAAGGTGGGTGCTAATATTAGGCTAAGGAACCATTCTTCTTTGTTTGACAAATTTGGATAAGGATAGTCTTGTAGACTTAAGTGCTACCAAAATACAATCCTGTTTTATCTCTGGCAAGAAAGATCTGATTTCCCTTCCCTTTAATCTTTATAACACCTAAATCTCCAAACAGCATTAGATTTCTTTTCTTGAGCTGACCTCTAATTCCCTCCTGGTATAAACACATTATTCTAAAGAAACTAAGGCCTCAGCTTTAGCTTTTTTTTTATCTTCCAAGAACTGTTTACTTTTCTACTCATGACACTACTTTTCACACATACAGGTAGTTTTCACTTCACGAATTTTTTTGGATTGGAATTTTTATTTTAAATTGTGCATGGTGAGGTGATTAGGGGCATGTACAGGGAATTATGCAGTATGTAATGATCAATTAGAACGAGTCTTGGCAACATGAGTATATATTATTTGTGGTTTTCTTCAATTACACTTGATTTTTTGTTTTGTTTTCTTTTTAGCCAGAACCCTTTCACATTTTTCAATAATGGCAAAAAGAAGCAACAGTGCAAAACTAGAAAATGAGCAAAAGAATCAAAGAAAAGCAATTACATTCAGAGAAAAAATACGAAATTATTATCACCCATCAGCAGGTAGCACTGTTAAAGCTCTTTCTGAGAAATTTTCTCTTACCGCTCCTATAGTTTGCACCAATTTAAAGGATAAAGAAAAATATTTGAAAGAAGTAAACAATGCACAATCTATGCAGTCTGCATGGGTGTGTAATAAAGAAAGAGGCAGTATAATTCCTTATATGGAAAAACTGTTAACTGCATGGTTAATAGTTCAATGATTAAACATGCCTATTACCTATGCAGTGACTTGTACTAAAGCATTAGCCATTTTTAAAATGCTGAAAGACCAAAAAGGGGATGACTGCAAAGAGACTTTTGCTGCAAGTAGGGTTTGACTGCTATAAAAAGTGAACTAGTTGGCATAACATTAAAGTACAAGCTGCAAGCACCGATAGTGAGGCTGCAAAATCTTATCCAGAAAAATTAGAAAAAATAATTAAAGAAGGAAATTACTAGCCATCGCACATTTTTAACATAAATGAGATGGGCCTTTTTTGGACATGGATGCCTGCAAGAACTTACATCGCAAAAGGCGAATCCTCAATGCCAGGTTATAAAGCATCAAAAGATCACATCACTCTAATATTAGAAGGAAATGCTGCTGGCAATTGCAAGTTAAAACCCTTATTTGTGCATCGATCAGAAAATCCAAGCTGCCTAAAAGGAATTAATAAGGATACTCTCCCAGTAATATAAGGCAAATAAGAAGGATTGGCTCACTGGTTCCCTATTTGAAGATTGACTTTATACATCACTTTGTTCCTGAAGTGAAACTTTATTGTGAGAAAAACAAATTCCATTTAAGTGCTTCTGATAATTGACAATGCATCTATCCATCCCTCATCAGTAGCTTACATACCCTAATGTAAAAATACTTAGTCTTTTTACCTCCAAATACAACTTCTCTTTTACAACCAGGGATCAGAGAGTGATTGCGACATTTAATGCACATTATCTCAAAGAGACTTTTGAAATATTAATAGAAGCAACTGATAAAGATGGAAACTTTTCTATCAGAGAGTTTTGGAAGAGATTCAACGTTTTAGATGCAATTTGGGTAATGCAGATCTCCTGGTATAATGTTTTTGAAAAAACTATGAAAGGAGTATAGCATGAACTTTGTCCTCAGTTTAATGATAATTTCGAAGGCTTTGAACACCCAACAAAGATTGTGAATTCTGAAACTCAAGTGATCTTAGGCGTGGCTAACCAGTTGCAAATGGAAGTTTTAGAAGGTAATGTTAATGAGCTGCTTCAATCTCACACTGTGGAACTCTCACCCAATGATCTCCTTGAATTAGAAGAACAAGAAAAATACAAAGAAGATAATTAATATTAAGCTCCAAATCGATTTTTCACTTTAAAAGGCCTAGAAGAAGCATTTAAACTTCTCGAAAAAGCTCAGACAATATTTGAATCACAAGATTCAGACTTTGGATGGTTTAGTAAATTTCCTGCGAAATTAATAGTGCTTTTGCTTGCTATCAAGCTATTTTAAACAAACTGAAGCGAAAGTCAGCGAAGCAGATGACACTAGAGTCCTTCCTTGAAAAAAAAAAAAAGATGCGATGAAGCTTCCTAATATATCTCTTACTACCTTGACGGTTGCTGATTCACCCAGTGATATAGAAATGAGCTCTTTTTTTTTTCACAGAATCTTTTTTAATTTAAAATTTTTCTTATGTTATATTTTAAATATGTAAATCTTTGGCCAGTAAAGTCTTTTCTTATTGTTTAATATTCATTTTATATTTTATATATTCCTTCTTATAAATGTAACTCTCGCTTATAGCATTATTTCTAAGGCAAATAAACTCCCGATTTACGAACAGTCACTAGGAAACAATTAATTTGTAAAGGCAGGAACTACCTGTACTTAAAACATCCCTAAAAATTAATGACTTCTCTTTCACAGATTCACTCCACATAAGGTTCTGTTTCTGCCTGATTTCTCTTTTATAGATATTTCTGTGGGATCACTTCTAATACTGAACTGGTTACCATCATTTCTCTGCCTTTTTCAAACCTATAAGAACACTAGCAATCACATGGTGAGCATTAATTTGTATGACTCCAAACTCACCAAACTAACTTCTCATCATCCTCTTTCAAAAAACTCATTATAATAAAATTATTACAGATTTCGACTTTCCTCTTACACTTGTGCACCCATACATTGATGGCATGTAGATTTTTGCAACATTTCGTGTGATTTTTGCATTAAAAAAAAAAAACTAAAAAGAATTGAAGTTTTAAAAGTAAAATGAGACAGTCTCTATTATTGTCTCATTTCATTTTTCTCCATCTTAGTAATTCATTCATTTCGTATGGTGATTCAACGGCTGTGAGCCCCTTTTATGGGGAGGTACAGCACCACCTCAATCTCCCCTATTTTTATCTGGGCTCAGCATAGCTGACAATTCAGACCTATGGCTGGAGGGATTGTCTTAAGTATTCCTGAATGTGTGTGTGTGTGTTCACAGGGCCGGTTTGCCTGCTTGCAGGGCATGGACAGCAAGGTTTTCTTTGCTGTCCACACCCAAGACTGGCTAACTTGGCTATGGCTGAGGAAGATCCTTAAGCTCCTCACATCATCAACGGGAATTGAACCTAGGACACTGCTTTCCCAGGCATATGGTTGTGAAGCGCATAGCCACTAGGCTAACCGCGCAGACACTATTGTTGTGTCCCAATTTATGATTATTAGGCTTTCAACTATTCCTACATGTGAAACTCTACTTGTCTTTGTCCAAATCTTATTTATATATGAGATATCACCCAAATACAAATATTCAAGCTTCTTCTCCCCTTAGTGTCCCTAAATATTTATTTTATACTGCGCCTTTCGGGACATTTAGTTTAAGATATAAAATTCAAAAACAAGGAGCAATTACCAAAATATGTCTGAGTGTGAAAATAATATGCAGTCGTGATTTTATCTCGTAACTTAACAAAATTTCTCCCCCCTCGCGTGATTAGGTTCGTACGTTGTTACAAGTGGTGCATTGAGCAGCAATCTCAGACAACTGTATTTTTAATGAACAAAAGTTTATTGAACTCTTAGACATGGTACAATTCATTCTTTATCAAATAAAACTGAATTCAATACTAAGAATATATAATACTAACTTTCACCAGCTTAACACAAGTATTAGGTTAAGATCCTACATGAGAATTGTGATCATATCACCATAACAGATTCTATACATACAAACATGTATAATCCTAGAACTAGTTGATCCTTTGTCTAACCCCTTACTGGCTTGATCATGCTATAATTCTGTATTTTCTGGGACATATATAATCAGTTACTCTAATTTTCTCACTAAGACAATATGGGTTAAAATTATCCTTTCGCTGAGTTAATACACACTTTTGACCTTTAAAACTCTCTTAATTAAAATACAATGTACATGCATAAATCTCTAGGTACATGAATATGTATTAATTAATAATAACAAGCTCATTTTTATTCTAGTTTGACATGTACTAAAGCCTAGCATAATTCTCATTAATTCTTTCAACTGTTCAGTAATTGAACAGGTGAAAGGATTAATAATGATTTGAATTGACACGAGATTTTACAGTACCTTTTGACTTGGATCTTCCACACTGGTCTACCCTTTTCCGATATTTTACCTTCCTAGGACAAACTCGTCTATAACTTATCACTCCTAAGTTCTTTTGGCACTAAGATGGGCTGTCACAATCTGTACCTTGCATTCTTCAATCAAGGACATACATAGGATCATCTATTCTATGGCTGTGAAATTCACCACGTGAGCACTGACTTCTTTATAGAATTTTTTTTCTCTCATTACAATCACTGGACGATGAAACGCACTGACATTATCTTCTCTCTTTTTTAACTAAACAGCATCCCTCATTTCTTACAATAGGAACACAGAATCGAAATCCCACACACGTTGTTTCCTTATTGTGTCGAACGGAGATAACTCCTAACCCGTCACTCAGGAAAACCGCATGAGACCTATACGAAGACTCGTGAAGAAAACTCTGAGGGAAAAAAAGCCACTTGGGGGGGGGGGGTTCTAACCCTTTTATACGATGATCCCTACCGGCACCTTCTTCAATTTCTTTTCTTCTCACCTTACTGGAGTTGATTTCACTGACCAGTTAGAGTGGCATTTTTTTGCCAAAACATCATGCGCTCCGTGTGCGTGCGATTGACACGTGACGAAGTTTCAATTCGGGAATTAAGACCTTGTGTTTGGTTTTTGTTTAAGCTAACCTCTATGTCATCTATACTAAATTAATCCCCTTTCCAAAATTTTCTAAGAATTAACTCAAATCTTTAATCTCTTATTTCAAGTGTAAAAACTAGCCTCCCACATACAAAATCCTATGACTAATCTTCTTTGCTTTACTTAACCTTATTTTATCATATCACAACTGTAATAAATTTCCCTTTTTGTTTTTTTAGTTCAACAAACAGTTTCAGCTATATTTTTCACTTGGATGCAAGCATGTTTTTCTTTCTTTTTATTTTTTGTATTTGTTACTTTCAAAGGCTCTTAACGATATCTGCTTAGGAATTTTTTTTTAATTTTGAGAACTTTTATTACTCTGTAATGCTCTTAGCACTCCTCCCTAATGCAACCGTAGTCTGTTGTTTCACAGCATGATAATTATGCACTGATCCTAAGTAACAGGTCTTTTAACTCCTATCTGTTAGCCTAATTAATCACAAGAACTATATAAATTAAGTGGATGTTAAATCCAACATCATTTCAAAGCGGAATACAGAAACTATAAAAGTTTCATGTGAAAATTGACCAGAGTTTGTGGGAGTACACTCGCCACCATACTACGAGTTGCCCTAGCCAAACCTTATAGGAGCGACGAATGCTCAAAGCACCCATATATTCGCCTCCTGTTGGTTCATTTTTATAATGTTTCACTAATCTGACAGCTATTTCAAACTCATTGGTTTTCATCAGAGACTAGGCAGAAACTGAAGAGAGTAAAACTCTCAGTTCTAAAGAACTCAAAGTATCGGAGAGGTGTATTTTCCATAAACAAACTCCTGGTCGGTTCATAAAGTATTTACTAAAATAAAGAGCCAATAGACTTCACTTCTGCAATTCAAAATTATATAAATTAAGTGGATAAGCATTTTGGCTCTTTATTTTAGTAAATACTTTACACACCAACCAAGAGTTCGCTTACAGAAAATACACCTCTCCGACACTTCGAATTCCTTAGTACTGAGAGTTTTTGCTCTCTTTGGTTTCTGCCTAGTCTCTGACATATACCAGTCAGTTTGAAACAGCTGTCAGACTAGTGAAACCTTATAAAAATGAACCAATAGGAGGCAAATATACAGGCACTTTGAGCATTTGTTGCTCCTATAAGGTTCAGCTAGGGCAACTCATAGTATGATGGCGAGTATATTCCCCCAAGCTCTCTGGTCAGTTTTTGCATGAAACTTTTATAGTTTCTGTATTCGGCTTTGAAATGATGTTGGATTTAATATCCACTTAATTTCTATAATTTTGCATCTCCCAAGTGAAGCCTTTTGGCTCTTTATTTTAGCAGACAAGGAACTATGTTTTGATCTATAATTTGATATTATCTCAAATTAGATATAGTATTCTTGAATTTTATCTGTCATAAAATTATTGGTTTTATTGTAGTTCCATGTTAGCAATAAAATGCCCACTTGTTTTTTCCCCATGAAAAGTTATCTTATAGTATAGTTTTTATTTCCTATTTTTATCTTGTTTTTAAAATATATTCATAATATTTATTATTATAGGAGAATGAGACGTCTCGCAAATACTGCACCTGCTTGGTGACAGAAGTAAAAGGATATGAAGTTCCATATGCAATTGGTGGATGCTACATACCTCTTCCATTAGAATTTTGTAGTATTTTATTATAAAAGATTATGTATATGACTTAAATAAATGTTCAATTATAAAAATATGTCGTTTATTCTTAATAATATACAGATATGTAAACTACACGTATATATGCTTCTCATTGTGAAATCTAAAATTTCTGTTAATGTTTTTAGCTGACTGGTGTTTCTACAACCATCTCTGAAATTTATTCATACTAAAGAGTGATTTATCTACACTATCCTAGCTATTGCATATTTAGGAAAAATTGATTATGAGTAGAGGCTAGTTGAACAGGTCAAAGAAAATCCAAAAGAGTTCTTTCGCTATGTGGAAAATAAAAGGAAGATACCTTTTAACAAACAGATGGTAGAGAAGTAACAGAAGCAGACAAAAGAATTAAATTACTGAGTGATTATTATGCAAGGGTGTACCACCTAGATGGGATATTACAGTGTCAAATGTCATATTGACTGATGTGAGAATAGAAGTGGATGAATTGTAGGTATTTGTGGTATTGCAGGACCTTACTGCAATTATGGCCGTGAGGGAGGGGGGGGGGTATTATTATTATTATTAAACAAGACCTCATGGAGTCAAAGACTCATCTGGTAGGTCCTTTTATCACATGCACATCTCCTCATACTATGTCTTAAACACACTCAAACTCCTTGCAGACACCACACTCTCAGGCAAGGCATTCCAATCATTCACAACTCTGCACGAACTCACACCTCTTTATACAGTTTCCAGGGATAACCTCTGGTTCTCCCCTGATCTCCCACCATTCTCTGTAGAACTTCTCCACCATTGATCTTATAACAACCCCTTACCAACTTGTAGGTCTCTATCATACCTCCCCTCTTTCTCCTGTCCACCAGACTCTGCAAATTACATCTTCTCAATCTTTCCTCATACTCAACATTCTAGAGGTCAGAAGCTACCTTAGTCAGTCGCCTTTGGACCCTTTCCAACATCTCTTCATCCTTCTGAAAACCCGGTGACCAAATCTGGGCACAATAGTCCATGTGTGGCCTAATCAAAGCCTTATACAATGGACCAAGAATCTCCCTACTTTCCTTCAGAATACGCAGTGATATATTATCAGGTCCCACAGCCTTATTTTTATCTAGTTTACTCAACTCCCCAAACACCTCTTGCTCACTTACAGTCAGTCTCTCCTCCCCATCATCAACTGCTCTCAATCTCTCCATGAAGTCACATTCACAAGATTGAAAGATCTTTATGAACTGCTCATTAAGTATCTCCACCACACATTCTGCATCAGCTGTCTTTATACCATTTCCTCCAATCAATGTCGTCCTTCCGTAATCATTCTTTCTTTTGCTGGCTACATATCGAAAGAACTCCTTAGGATTCTTTTTGGCTTCATTAGCTAACTGCTGTTCATACCTCTCTTTAGCTACTCTCACCAACCAAGTCACCCTCCTTACCTGGTCTTTGTAGACCTCATGAAATTGGTTACTTCCACTTCTTTTATGCTGCCTCCACAATGCCCTTTTTCTCTGTATCTTGCCTGGTCTTTGTAGACCTCATGAAATTGGTTACTTCCACTTCTCTTATCCTGCCTCCACAATGCCCTTTTTCTCTGTATTGCATGCTTAATCTCTTTATTCATCCATCTCGCACCTACCTTATTTAACCTTCTCACCCTTGAAATACATTTAGACATTGCATCTACTAAATAGTTTTTGAAAATCCCCAAGCTGCATTGATCTCTTTTTCCAGCTAACTCCTCATTCCATGCTACACCTGCAAGCTGTCTCCTATACTTCTAGCATTGGTATACAAACACAACAGCTCATTTCTGGATCTACAGCTAGTTCCACTGATGCTACTCACTCGATGTGATCTCTCCATGCTCGGCTGGCCATTTCCCTTTCTGCTTCTTCATTTTAGAACCCTTTTCAATTCCATCTGTTTCCTCTTGTTCCTTGGTCATCCCATTTCTTTCCTGCCTACACATGCTCTCACCTCTTGGAGCATCCGCATTTCTCATGTTGTGTAACCCTGTTCACCTTGAGCCTCCCCGTTTTGCTGCTCCTCTTGCACACCCATTCTCTCATTTTCTATACTCATACCATTCACTTCCCAATTCATATTCACTTCTTCCATCTCTCCTCTCTTACTCTCCTGCTTTTCCACATCACTCCCCTCTCGATCTGATTCATTCTCTCAATTCACTTCTCTACCTTCCAGCAGCAGTCTCTCCAAATGAGTCGCACCATAACTACTCAAATGCAGTTCATCGCTCCCATATAGCTCATTTCATCCTTCAAACTCATTCCACACATTAACAAACTGTACTCTCATCTCCTCACACATTTCAGCCAGAATATCATTCATAATCCTTGCTCTCCACCTCATTTCACCACAATCATACCTAGGCAACACACTGACTACCCTTCCAGTCACACTATTCTCTTTTATCTTTCCAAGCAGTCTCCTGACATTCATTTCTCTCTCAAATCATTTGTACCAATTAATACAATTAACTCTTTTGCTCGCTCCCGCATCAATCACTCTACTCATTTTACAGCCTGGAAAACATACCTTCTGCATTTTATCCTCTAGCACACCTTTAATAATGGAGTCGCCATACAATGCCACTCGCTCATCTTTCGTTATCGTCTCCGACTAAGTGTTAGCTTAAATGAAACAGAGGTGCCAAGGGTGTGGGAAAATGGAGAAATAGTTCCATTGCATAAAGGAGACTCCAAAACATACATGGCAAATTGCGGAATAATCATCATCTCAGGAGTGGTGGTTAAGATATTGGAGAAGTTGCTAAAAGGACAGGATTTGGGAATGGATAGACAGGAATATGATTTGCGAAATGTAGATCTTGCCTAAGTAATTTGCTCACTTTTTATGATAAAGTGACTGTTGGATTGTATAAAGGAAGGGCTACGCACTGATATTGCAAAATCATTCAACAGGATGCCACTTATAACTTTATTTATTACATAAATTGAAGCGAGTGGAGTTAAATGCGTAACTCTTGATGTATATAACAGAGTGGCTGATGGACAAACATCAGAGTGATATATGAGAAAGTTAAATCCAAGGAAAGATATATGACTAGTGGTGTACTTCGGGGTTTTGTACTTTGGCTACTGCTATTTAATTTGTAAATCAATTATTTAAGGGGAAAATATCCAGTAGTTTGCTGATGATGATGCAAAATCGGGATAGTCAATGAAAATAATATAGAAATACCGCAGGATACTTTAATTAGCTGGAAGTATGGATAAAGTATAATGGCTACCAGTTGAATGTGGCAAAGTGTGAGGTATTGCACTTGAGTAATACAAGATCGCAAGCTGTTTATTTCATGGAACTTGACCACAGGAAAATGAGGCCAAATGGGATGGTTGGATGTTGAAGAATACATTAACAAGCATGGATAAAAAGGTTATTACTCCTCTTTATAAAAATTTTGTTTATTGTTTATAAAGCAAGTGTTGGTTGTGAGGAATGTTTGAATAAGGACTAATTTCATTGATGGTCAGATCATTAGTTGATATTCTCATGTTATTTATGACAATTGTTATCATGGAATCTCTTTGCAGCAGGAACTCAGATGAGGAACCCTCCCCCCTCCCCCAGTATGGTAATCTTACTGTGACTACCAGCATTATTTAAGTGTCTCATGAGTAAGTTTGAACATAGGAAGTTCAGAACATTTTCTTGCAAAATGTATATGCCAGAATACTTGAGGAGGAAATGGAAAATTAGCTGAAGGTAAAATAGTATTATTCTTATTAGAGAGCTTTCTTGGGTCAGTTTTTTTTCCTTCCCCCTCCCTCCCGATGACAGTCAAGACACAACGTGAATAGTGTCACATGGAGATTGCATTTCTGGAACATGCACATAAACAAGGATTCACACAAATTAAAATCAGTGCTGGCCTGGATAGCTAAGTGATCATTGGGAACAGGACTCAAAGCTTGCTGCGATACTGGTATAGCCCTGGCATTCTGGTCCCAATTGTCGATGGGTGTGTGCATGATGGTTTGGGAAGCTCTGGCAGCAAACAAAAAATTGCTTGCGTATGAATCCTTCATCTTCAAATATTTCAGGATGCCTCACAATTCTCCAGCCAAGTACTGATACTGTAGACCCTAGATGGTGAACCTATGACACTCATGCCAGAGGCTGCACATCCAAGAATTTTGTGAGGACGTCAGTGATTTACAGGTGATATCCTTTTATGCACTTATAAATTATTCAACTTTTTTTTTTAATTGTTACGATATGTACACGTTAAATTTTGTTTTACATGAAAGCCTACTGTAGAACATGGCCCAGCAGCTGAAAACTACAGCTGATGTTAAGAACCTCTAGCCAATGGCTGAGGGGCATAATGGCATGACTCGGCTGATAGAAAACAACTGTGTTTAGTCGCCAAAACTTTTCATTAATTAAAAGCTTATTAATTAACTCAACTTTAATATCTTTAATATTTTTAGCACATTAAAAGTCACCTGGTGCAATTTTGTCAAAACACGTGGCTTCTAAAGATGGTGGTCATATCTGCTGGGAATTTTTCCTACAGTGGTCTGTGAACAAGTACAATTTTTCTTTGCGTCAGTTGACTCATAGATCAGGGTTTCTCAACCACCAGACCCTACCATCAATTATACCAGGCCACTGGAGGTTCTGAAATTTGCCATTTCAGTTTTCTAAGCATTTTTAATGAATAAATAGTTTATAGTGGCAATATTCTGAGGAGAATAATATTCGTCAATGTATCAAAAAGCTCAGACCCAGAACGCTTAAATAACATCTATGTAGGAAATGTCAGTGACCAAGCCACGTATTTTTAAATGAAGTATTCATGAGTGATCAGAAATTTTCAGACATCGAAATCTTTCAACATTGGAAATTCATTGGCTGTCCCGCTGTGAAGTTCTTGAGAGGTTATATAACTCTGAAATAAAGTTGAGCTGTTTCTAATTGATTAGAAAAGTGACCTGTCCCATTATTTCCAGGAAAAGAAATGGGTATCCAGGCTGGCATATCTCCGTGATATATTTTCTTACATAAGTTGAATATAAAACTTCAAGAGATACATCGAAATTTAATGCTTAAAACGAGATCGAATCATTCGAAAAGAAACTCAAACTCTGGTTTAATATAATTGCAGAAAGAAAATGAAATGTTTCAGTCGTACTCAGATTATATTATGGAAGCAGGTGATTTCTGTTCACAAAATTTAGTTTCAGATATTGCAGCCCACTTGAAGATGTCTTTTAAAAAATTTAATCTTGAACATGAGAATCCCTGGATGCAAATATGTGAACCCCATTATTGAACACAAAGAGACAGCCCTTTCCTATGAAGAAACCCTTAAACTTATTGAATTATCATCAGACAAAGGACTGGAAAGTACTTTTAATTCTATGCGTAATTCGAAATTTTGGATAAGAATGAAAAATGAATATCCAAATTTACATGAAATATCATTGAGATTTCTTTGTTTTTCCCACTACATATCTTTGTGAAACGGCATTTTCTGTCAGGACTACTTATAACGAAAAAGAGGAACCTCCTGCAACTTTCTGGCTGTCTCCGTTTCGATATCACTTTAATTCATCACAGAATTAATAAGCTAACAGACAGAAAACAGCAACAAAAGACTCACCAAGCCTTACTAAAACTTTCAAAAACTCAGTTGTAGTAAAAGAAACTAAGTTTAACTTTTTCAATAACTTATAATTGCTGCGTTTTTAAATTCAAAATATTAATTAGTGTTGAAACTAGTGTTTAGAATTAATTCATACATTTTATTTATTAAATTACATACTTTGCATATATAAATATTTGGTGTGTGTATGTGATAATACTGTATTTATTCGAATAAATATAATTCTCACTTCTTTTTTTTCCTCATAATTAAAGCTAAAAATTTGTGGTGCGATTCTCGGAAACCCAATCAGCATCTTTCCATTATTCCAAGCAAAAATTACCAGTAATTTACAAGACTTGAGATACATAATGAACAATCCTTTACGAATGACTAATGAGAAGTGAAAGCATGGTGCAAAACAGACAGCAATGGTAGGCCAGTAGAGATAGAGCAGCTATGAAGAGGTGCATATGATTGGTGTGGTATTAACAACATCCCGTGACCCAAAGGCAACTGACAGTTGTTGAGTTGAAATGCTAATTCTCTTCAACAGAATTCCATGCCATCTGAAACTGTCATAACAACATTCGCTATATATTTCTTAGTTATAACACATTCACGACAGGGTGTCATTTATCATTCCAACGGACATGATAAATGTGCGTCAGAATGATAAATGCTCAACTCACACAACCCTTGCTTGAAATTCATTGCTGCTTGTTTGCATTTGAGCTAGCAGGCAAACTCGCACATGCATTATATGGCATGTTTCAATCATGGTAGAATTTTATTTGAAGTTAGCTTTTGTGATCTGTTATAATGACATCGAGAATTTCAAATGCAATAAAACAAACTTATTTCATTAAAAAAAAATCAGCTGACGTCTTTTTATTCCCATATATATAGGGAGTAGGCGAGGCCGTTTTTAGCCCTGTCTAACTTTTGGAGACAATGTGCAGTTCAATCTCCACTGGTACCAATCAGAGATAGCTGGCCCAAGGCTATCACTAATTAAGCGGCACACAGTGAATAGTGACGGCTCAACAAGTGCCGCCATCGCGTGGTCCCTAACCCTGACACTCGTTTTTAACACTTTCATTGCCAAGCTGAAAATTGGAATTTCGTGTGGTGGCCAAATTTTTTTTATTTTTTTATTTACTTAGCGATAACGCGTGATCGGCCGTTTGGTGAGAACTCACATCACGCGATATCGCTTGATTGGCAATGAACATGTTAATGTCTGAAATAATGTGAGTTCTACGTTCGATTTTTTTGAGTTTACGGGACGAAAAACCCGAGTTTCCGGGAGAAAAAACCACTTGTCCGTGCCAGAGATCGACTAACTCGGAAACCAATCGAAAAACGGCTTAGAAATATTTCCTCTAGTTGTCGACTAGACTCAAAATCAAGTCTTCCTTCGTGCGGCCAAGTGCCGTGGCGTCCAAAGTTATTTCATGTAATTGAAAAATTAGACAATAATTTTTGGTTAGATGCTGTGTTTCTGGTGCAATATATGGTTTTACTTGAGTCTATACAGCATACTTTCTGTGAGAGGGGAACGTGATTCATTAATTAGTGCGTTTTTATTCCATCTGTCTCTAATTTCACTATTTGTTGAGAAATATGTTATCCAGACTGCAAAAGACCCTGTAGCTTATTTAGGGATACAATAAAACTACTTGTTTTTCTTGCACATGCAGTATAATAGCTGTTGGGGAGTAAATGTTAGCTGTGGGGAGCGAGTTACTATCGCCTCGACGTGAACATGTTTAACCATTTTTCGTGTGTGAGGTATATGCAAAACTTCGTAAAGTAAAATCAGGGGTGTGAGGGCAAGTCATATTCGAGTAAATATGGCAAGCGTTTCGCCTACAAGCTGATATCCTGTTTCCCCTGCTCAGCTGACTTCTATGGTAAGTTACAATGCATAAATATTTTTCTCACTACCGTTTTTTTTTTTTTCAAACCAACGTCATTAAAATCAATTTGATAATACAATAATCATTTTGATAGTTAATATTAGGTCCTTTTTTTTTTATTAAATATGATACATTGTATTGGATGTTTTCTAAGCATTTTTCATGCACAAATAGTTTATAGTGGCAATATTCTGAGGAGAATAATATTCGTGAATGTATCAAAAAAGCTCAGACCTAGAACGCCTAAATTATATTGGATATAGACAATTATATATATATATATATGTTTATCAAACTCATGGTCCAATAAAAAAAATCCAATATAATGTACCATATTTAATACAATAATCAATTTTACACTGAATAATATTATAAATATTTGGTGATCAGAATGGGATATGTCAATGAAAATTAGCACAAATTAATTTAATGATGTTGGCCTGAGGAAACAATGATTGATAACTAATTTAAACCTACTTTTATATTTGTCAACATGCCACACCATTTACATAAGTGTACTAATACTCTTTATGATTATGCCATAATTAATTATTAATGCTTATGTTAGTTTAATGTATGGACTTTAAAAAAATGGGAAAGGTATTTACGAGTAAGTTTGTTGTGACAGGGCCTTC
The DNA here is from genome assembly GCF_054136105.1 of Typopeltis vanoorti. Taxonomy (NCBI): domain Eukaryota; kingdom Metazoa; phylum Arthropoda; class Arachnida; order Uropygi; family Thelyphonidae; genus Typopeltis; species Typopeltis vanoorti. The sequence goes on along the minus strand of NC_143552.1, from coordinate 4,419,575 downwards.
GTCTTATAGAAAAAGAATTGAGGACCACTGATGCTTAATATTCCCGGACTCTTCCCTTCTCTAATCGTGCGTGTGTTCATTATGCATTTCATGACGCACATCTGCCAGTAGGCAGAAGTAAGCAGCGGCGAGTGTATTGCGTAGGTGCACTGTTTTATTTTTGCTCGAGTTTTTGCTGTAAGTGTGAATTATAAGGTAATTTAATTTAGGCATATACACTCGCCGTTGCAAACGGCGAGTATATATGCCTAAATTATACACTATACTACACTAAATTATATGTTGTAAAGAGCCTGTGTAGCAGACTATGGTACAAAATACATAATATTCCATACCACTGACAGTGGGCGGATAAAATTCACAGGCTCTTTGCAACATACATATGGGGTTCACAATATGAACCAATGTGCCATGCAATACTCTTTCAAGAAATAGATGGAGGTCTCGTCCTAGTTAACATGCACCTAAAGACCTTGATTATCAGAGTCATAACTGCAGTAAAATCACATAATAAATCATACCATGGATATGCAATTGCTTTCCTACAAAAGCGCCTTCCTGACAAGGTCATCAGCTCTCTTCCTTCGATCAAAAAGAGACCACCTAGAATGTTCACCGAAATGGCTGAAGGGTACCGGTTTATAGAAAAAAATTATGATATTGAAAAATTACTATATATGAAAACAAGAGCAATATATGCAAAGCTAACTAGAACCATTTATTTTTCCAATACCTCAGCAGCGAGAATAAAAAAGAGAGGAGTTCAAACTAAGTTCAGTGTTAAACAATATAATTCGTCTTCCAATAAGTCTGTTCTGCAAAATCTTTTTCTTTAAATTTCATCATGCATGTTTGCCAACCAAAATGTGGCTTGTAGAAAAAGGAACACCCACTAGATGGTCTTGCAACCTTTCAATTCTGTAAAAGCCAGAAACATTTTATTACATGATGATTTATCGTAAAAAAGCAGAAGTAACCTGGAGTGGCATCCATTGTTTTACAAGAAACAATGGATGCCACAGAATCGAATAATTAATGAAAATCTAATATTTTGGCTAAATGAGAAAAAGTTAAGCAGAGTAAAAACAATCATAATTATCATAACAATGTATACTCTCTGGACATACAGGTGTGACCATATGTATGACAGAACAGGTGGCTTAAACATCCAAACAAAATTCAATAGATAATTGCAAGATGTCATGATAGAAAACAGGTTTTTAATTAAAAATTGTAATTTCTTATTGATTCATAAAGTATACAGTATAGGGTTATGCATGGAATAGCATATCGGGTAAATGGCCTCCACGGCTTTGCTGGCACATATGCACTCTTTTGTCAACATTTTTCATGACCGTTTTGCATAAATGTGGCTGAATTTCGTTGACACAGTGCTCAATTTCCTCCTTCAAGGCGTGGGTGGTCGTGGGCTTGTTGACTTCAAAAAACCCCAAAGAAAAAAGTCCAACGGCGTTAAGTCACATGATCTTGGCGGCCAATTCTGATCACCACAATGGGAAATTACACTACCAGGAAATGACTCATGCAGTAATTGAATTGTTTCTAGGGCTGTATGGCATGTGGCACCGTCTTTTTGAAACCACATGTCGTCCACATCCATATCTTGTAATTTAAGCACAAAAAACTAGATTATCATGTCGCGATAGCGAGCACCATTAACTGTTATTGCCTTACTAGCCGCATTTTCGAAGAAGAATGGACCGATGATGCCTCCAGCCCAAACTCCTCACAAAACAGTGACACGTTGTGGCTGCATTTGTTTCTCAACAATCACTTGTGGATTTTCTGAACCCAAAATGCGACAATTTTGTCGATTAACGAAGCCATCAAGATGAAAATGAGCCTCATCGCTGAAAATGATTTTGTTCGAAAAATAAGCATCCGCTTGTTGCTGTTCCATAATCCATTCAACGAACTCTCTTTGCTGTGTGGTCAGTAAAGCTTCAGTTCTTGAGTCAATTGAACTTTGTAAGCATAAAGATGCAAATCTTTCGTGAGAATTTTTTAGAGAGAGCTTATCGAAATGCCCAATCCAAGACCACGGTGCCGAATTGATGTTCCTGGGCTCTCAGCAACACTCACGAACTGCTTCGATGTTTTCTGTTGAACGACTTATTGAAGGATGGCCAGAGTGTATAAGATCACTAATTGATCCAGTTTCCTTGAATTTTTTAATTAATCTTTTCACAGTTGATGAAGTTAAATCACTATTCAGACCATATTTTTTACGAAAATTGCGAACTGTAGCTGCCAAACCTTCATTGTTTTTAAAATATTGCTCAACAATGAAAATGCGTTGTTCTTTCGTGTAGTGCTCCATTTTTAATAACCCTGAACTGTCAGCTGTCAAGATGACTTTTTTTTTCTCGTTGGCAACACTTTACGGCACAAATTGCGCTAAATTTAAATCTTGCGTGAATTTTGGGACACCCTTTATATATGTATGTATGTAATTCACCTTGGATGGATGGTTTATGGGAAAATGAGAGACATTCAGAAGTGACATCCCTATGAATCTAAAAAGGAAAGTTTCCCACCAGTGCATACTTCCAGGGCTGCATTTATACTTTTGGGGGCCAGAGGCACAATATCATTATGAGGCCCTCAAAAATAAGCATTTTTTTAGTTTATTGAAAATAAAAGTCAACATTTCCATAATAACTCATTATAATAACACAATACAACATTGATATACATATATTTGCATTTTAAAAAAGTATAAAAATAAATCAGTTCAAATTTAAATAAAAAAATGAATAACTAAAAGTTTTTTTTCTGGCTTTGGTTTTAGCAAATACATAATGTCATCATAATTGATCGAGTCCATTACAACTGATTCAATGCATAATGACTTGAACCAAAATAAAACTTGTTTTATTTTGGTGCAAGTTGCTTCCTAAATAATTTTTTATTCGTTTCAACACTGAAAATGAGAATTCAACACTTGCATTTGAAATAGGCATCTTCAAAAATATTTTTAAACTTGTTTCTACGTTCAGAAGAGTAGACCTTAACCCATCCTTTATAAATTTGTGCATATTTTAATTGAAGAATTTTCTTCCTTTATCATTATTAAAAATTGCTTAACTTCATCAGTAAATTTTTCTGGATCAATATCAGTCCCATAAGTTTGTAAAATTTTATCAATACAAGTCTTGTACTTGTCTTGATCTATATCTTCCTTCAAAAAATATCAAACATAACTAATATGTCGAAATAGCTTTTTGTTCATTCATTAATTTCCAAAATTAGCTTATCGCAAATGACATTAAAAGTGTTCACAGCAAAATTTTCTTTCCAATGTAATATAATCACATTGTTAGGTAGTGAAATTTGGTCACTCATTTTTTTTTGTTTTTTATCTCTTTCCTTTTCATCTTGAAATTTTGTCTCACCTGTTAATAAATGTGGTTCTTCATTTACAGCAGCAAAACTATTTCTTAGCGATAAAAGTTGTTTTTTTTTTAAAAAAAAAAGAATTTAAATACAATCAAATTATTCTTGCTAATCAAGGTAAAAATTGGAATTTCATGAATGGTAAAGTTCAGATATTCTCACTAAAAATAATAATTTTGAATTTACAGTAATAAAAAGTATAGCAAAAATCATCATATTTATCGAATTACAACATTTATTTATTACAAGGTTTATTCAACTCCACCTTTGATTTTTTTTCAGTTGCAGTAATAAGCATAATTCCACCTTTAGTTAAAACGTAGAGGCAATAAATAGTAATGATAACTTGCTATGCCTGTTAACATCCATTTTTTTACTTGACATTTTACCCTAGAATGACTAGAATCTTGATGCACAAAAAATGAAATGAAAAATCAATTTAATTTATAAATAATAATAAACTTGATATTCAAAGCTCTATTTATGTGATATAGAAACTGCTCTTATCTAACTAATTAATACAAATAGCAGCAGCACACAAAACAACCTCTGTTGTCTCTGGAACGTGTTTCAAAATGATCGCAAAAACTTTCTTTAACTCAAAAACTTATTTACTCTGTTTAGAATTTCCACTTATTAACTTCTAGTATACTTGCAAAGAGGTTAGCTAACTCTCTGTTAAGTTACTTTTACAAACTGCATATCAACTTCAAATATGCCAATAGATTCTCTTAATGACACTTCTTGTTACTGTTAATCTAAATCTTATTTGTCCAACTAAAACACATTATAAGAAGAAATGTCCAAAGGTATATAAGTTACAAAAGCTCTGTATCGCACATTCAGTTAAAAGTCTTGCACAAAAAGTTCTAAGGTAATTCTTCCATCTCTGATCTTGAGCTTCCTTCAGGAAATCTGGCTTCAGAAATATCTCATCGGGAAAATAGCGAACTGTGAACTGCGCCCTGCAGTACTCATATACTGCTCTGGCAAAAAGTTATTCTCCCACGGCGAAAAGAAAAACTTCCGAGCAAAGGTGCTTCTTGGGCTTTCCAAAAATGCCTGGACGACTGCCTCCTTTTTCTGCTGCCTCCACTAACTCGAATTGCCGCCAACTGTCAACTGGGATTCCTCTCTGGCCTCGAAGCTTTTCTCCGGTGATTTGAACATCTCCTTTCGGCAACTCGAAGCCTTCTCTTAAGACTGGAACTGGGAAGCTCCTCTCTGGCAACATCTGGAAACGGGAAGCCCTCTCTCTCTAGCGACTTCTGGATCCAGGAAGCCCTATGCTTGGATCTGTCCCCTTTTATTGTGCCTTCTCTGAGACCTCGCACGAAGTTTGTAACCCTCGAAGAATCCAGCGTGATTCATCTTAACTTTCAAGTTCGGCCTGCTCTTTGTTCTCTTCTGTGCCTTCTTTTGATTGTAAGTTGCCAACCATTGGAAAGTTGTTTGAACCTTTCCGACTGACTTCGGAGGTGTTTTTATGCAGAGCTTGTAAGCCTTTCTCATACACACAAAATTTAATAAACAACCTTTCTAATGCTGCCATGTAGATCTATTACATACAGCTCCGGCGGAAAACATTGCCTTTGTTTTTAACACTCTAACATATTCTTATTAAAGAAGTATATACAGTTAATTTCCAAAGGGCTATTTACAAAAATATCTAATACAAAATATACAGAGGCAAACAAGGTTATTTTTTGCAACATTCTTATGGGACTTGACCTAAGTAAAAAAATCGATATAATGTGCTTTGGAATATTTAAGCTACAATCGAGTATTTACAATATTGATAAGAGTTCATAATTAAAATGACTCTATAAAATCGGCCTACTTATTGGGAGCCCTGCTCTCAGTAAGTAGACCGATTGTTTCACCCGAGACGAAAAATCGTCTATTACTGAAACGCTTTCACTAACCTTTATGCTGCAGTGGAATTCGAATGCTGCTATTTGAAGAGTGGAAGTTCATTCAGCAACTGCACTGGTGTAGACCACAGTTTAACTAGAGTAGTTGTTTCATGATTAACTTCCATTCTTAGAGCAAGAGCTCGTTATTAGTTACATGACGTTGCTATAGAATCATCTTCAGAGTGGACTCGGTAATACAGAATGAAATTAAAATTTGCCCTGTCCAAATTAGAGAAAGTGTGATAAAATTTTACAGTGTACTCTAAGAAAAGTTTCCAAGTATTAAATTAGAAAATATTAGAAAAGAATATGTTTGGCTACCATTGAGTATTGGACTGCCCACTCAGTCTCCAAAAGCTAGATAGGGTTTAAAGGCGTCGCCTACTCCCTATACGGGAATAAAAAGACATTTCCTAATTATTATTTATTTAGAAAAGAATATGTGTACACCAGAACTTTCATTGTGGAAGAACAAGAAAAGCTTGCATGCAGCGCACGCGCACGCACACACACACACACACACACACACACACACACACACACACACACACACACACACACACACACACACACACACACACACACACACACACACACACACACACACACACACACACTAGGGTGACCAACTTTTGAACATGAAAATAAGGGAGATTGGGTCACAAATGTTTGGGACGTGAATCCTAGATTAATTGATAGGATAGTTTATTTGTATATTTAAAATATACAAATAACAATTTAAATTATAGCAAATCAAAATATTTAATATAATTTTAAACATTTATACTTACAATTAAAATATCCATACTTCTTAGATTAAACCTATTTATATTTATCAACAGATGCAACAACTGCACTGTCACAATCCATCATGAAAATATACTATGGCACTAGTTGCTTGCAGTCATTATTACCCCCATATGCGATATTGAAGTCACGTTTACATATTATACAATTAGCTTTGTGAACGTTGGATGGCACGGGTTTTAGCCACGAGTACTGTTCTTTCCATTTCTTCAGATTATTATTATTATTATTATTATTTTAACGGTGTCTCCATGGAGTCAAAAGACTCATCGCGGGAGACCCGACATTGACACACTAACCATTATTTACACAATACCTGTCATACCTCTTCTTAAATTCATTCACAGTTAAAGCATTCACAACCAATTCTGGCAAAGCATTCCACCCATTCACAACCCTCCAAGTAAAAAATCTAGTCCTAACACCCTTGTTAACCACACTCTTACACAATCTCCAGGGATGGCCCCTCGTTCTCTTACATCCTGTATTGGTCTTAAGAATATCATCAGTATCAATCCTGTAAAACCCCTTTAACAATTTAAATACCTCTATCATATCTCCTCTCCTACGTCTATCAGCTAGTTTTTGGAGCCCACAGATCATCAATCTATCCTCATAGGGAACATCCCACAGACCTGCAACAATCTTTGTAACCCGCCTCTGAATCCTCTCTACCACTTCCGCCTCACCAAGAAATCCTGGCGACCAGATCTGTGCACAATAGTCCAAATGCGGCCTTATTAATGCCTTATAGAGTGGAATAATAACTTCCCTATCCCTGCTTGTTAGTGTGTTCCTCAACAACCATGTAATTTGATGTGATGTTTTGGCAATCTTAGCAATATGCCCTTTAAACTTAAGTTCTCTGTCCACAATAACTCCCAAGTCTCTTGTCTCATCAACTTCCTGCAGTTCAGTTCCGTTAATATAGTAAACAGCATGCGATGTCATCCTCCCGAAGTGCATCACCTTACACTTAGCCACGTTGAACTGACAGCCATTTACCTCAGTCCATAGCGTCAGCCTATTTAAGTCATCCTGTAAAATATCCACATCATTTGAATTGATTATCGCTCTTCCCAATTTTGCATCATCAGCAAACAAGTGGATATTTTATTGGAAATACCATTCAAGGTATTTCCAATATCATTGATGTACAAATTAAACAATAGAGGACCAAGAACTGAGCCCTGAGGTACACCACTAGTCACTTGCCTTTTCCTGGACTCAGCTCCTCCGTAAACCACTCTTTGATATCTGTCCGCCAGCCATCCTTTAATCCAAATCACCATCTTCGGATCCAAACCCATTTGCTCTAATTTATGTAACAGAGTTCCATGTGGAATCCTGTCAAAAGCCTTTGCAAAGTCAAGCAGTATCACTGAGTAAGGATTTCCTTTATCCAACTCCACTGTTACTTTATTATAGAACGTAAGTAAATTACTTAGGCAAGACCTACCTTTCACAAAACCATGTTGCCCCTTATAAAGTATCATATTGCTGTCCACCCAGTCCTGAATTCTAATTTTAACTAATTTCTCCAAAATCTTAACCACCACTCCAGATATATTGATTGGTCTATAATTTGCAACATCAGTCTTAGAGCCTCCCTTGTGCAATGGAACTATTTTCCCCTCTTTCCACTCTATTGGCACTTTACCAGAACTGAGGCTTAAATTAAACATCCTGGTTAGAGGAGTTGCTAATTCTCTTGCACATTCTCGTAACACATGGGCCGATATGCCATCTAACCCAATGGCAGTGTTAGCATTAAGGTTCTTTAATATATTAAGCACCTCAATTTCATCTATCTCTATACTCTCATCAGTCAATGGCACATCTGACACTGCACTATCACTACGAAGATGGTACACTTTTGCGAAATGATCACTAAGCAACTCAACTATTTGATTAGCTTCAGTAATTTCCTTACCATCAACACTTTTTAAAGTAATCTTTCCATGGATATTCTTCCTTTTACTAGCCACATAGCGAAAGAACTCTTTAGGGTTTCTTTTGGATTCATCAGCTAGCTTCCTCTCATAATTAGCTTTGGCTTTCCTTACCATACAGGTTACTCTCTTTGCCTGTACCTTATATTGCTCATTGGAACGCTCATCACCTTTTTCTTTATATGTCTTCCACAACCTTTTCTTTATCTGCAACTCTTGTTTAATAGTATTAGTCATCCATTTTATTCCTACTTGATTTCTCCTTCTGACTCTGGGAATACAGTCTGATACAGCTTTCTTCAAATACTCCTTGAGAATCTCCCACGCACCATCAACATCTCTCCCCTTGAATTTCTCATCCCATAATACAGCTGAAAGCTGACTTCTGAGCTTGCCATAATCACCAGCCTTGTAATTCCACATATACCCATTCTTAATAGAATATTCAGTACGTCTTTCAATCTCCCAGGTCAAGACCACATGATCGCTTTCCCCAAGTGGAGACATTGTAACTAAATTACTTATTGATATGTTCTCCGATGTTATGACCAGATCTAACACTCTAGAATCTCTTGTCCCTTCCATCACCTGCTGTCTCAGGTAATTATCTCTTAACAATTGTATAAACTCCATTTCCTTTGTTCCTTGTGACCATTCCTTCCCCCAATCTATGTCCCCAAAGTTAAAATCCCCCATAATAATTACTTGACCTTTACTCATCGTGCTAATTTGCCAATACATGCTATCTATATTATCCCTTATTCCCCTTGGATTATAGCAACAACCAATTACATATTTCGCCTTGTTAATCTCTATCTCACACCAAACAGCCTCTAATGAACTGCCCTCTACATACCTGTCACAGTGAGGTACTTCTATCTTTTTTGGCTTTAATGTTTCGTCTATCATTAATAAAACCCCTCCCCCCATTCTGTCATCTCTGTCCTGCCTGAAAATACTGTAGCCCTTACATTCAATCCCAATAGCTATATCATTCTTGGTTAACCAAGTTTCACTAATTCCTATAATTTTTGGCCCTGTTGTACTAAGTAATGACAAAAATTCTTCACACTTATTCCTAATACTTCGAGCATTGGTATACATAAACTGCAATATACCCTTCCTCCCATAATATCCCTGTGTGCGAATTACCCCACTCTGTCTACTGTTAACATTCTGCGAACAATTAATCCCAGTTTCACAACAATTAATGACCTTAGTACTATTTACAGCTAACTCTATCACCTGCCTCCCTAGCAAATCCCATTTCCCTGTTTATGACCCTTTACTCTGTCCTTTATCAATAAATGTTCTAAATGCCAAGCTCCTAATCCATTTAAGTGCAAACCATCTCTCTTAAAATACTCCTTCCTTTTATCAAACTCATCCCAGACATTCATAAAATGAATATTCAGTTTCATTTCTTTGCAAAACCTTTTACACAATCTGGACACCATTCCATTTACTATAATTGCTCTTCTGTTCATTTCATCACAATCAAATCGTGGTAGCACACTCATGATCTTTCCACTCTCACTCTTTGCATTCATTGCAATCATTAAATTCTTCAAATCCCGTCTTACAGAAAATCTTTCGCTACGTAGATCATTCGTCCCTATAACTGCAATAATCTCACTCACTCTATCTTTCTGCAATTTCACAGCCCTAGTTATATCCTTAATCTTTGACCCTGGATAACACGCTTTAATTACTCTACCATCCTTCACACCCTTAATTATAGAATTCCCATACAGCACAACATCTTTTTTGCTTCTTCTTAACTTGGCATCGTTTACTCCCACTGATGCTTGTTTTTGTTCCTGAACCTCTCTCACATTCTTTAGTATATCACTCAGCAATATGTGTGTATCTATTTCTGCACTATTTATGCCATGCACATATTCACTTCTGTCATTCTCATACTTTGTCATTCTTAATCCCCCCATACTTCCTATTCCATAAAAAATATTAGAACATATTGGAATTCTAAAAGATAGATTATACAATTTGGTCTGATCAAAATTATAAAATATATTACAGTCATTTAAAAATGTCCGTTCATTTGTTTCAGGAGAACTTGCACAACACAGTCTACTCCACATGCTTCTATCCGATACATTGGGATATGGCTGTATAAAACATGTATGTTCCCTATGTGACTGATGGTAGCTAACTGCGAAGTCTTGATGATCACTTAAACTTGGGATATTAGTCAAACCAGATGTATCATCATATATTACATTAAAACTTCTGCGATCATACGAGTCACTTAATACAGGCAAAACATTTGATATATTAGAAGATGTGGAATGGACTGCACAGTCTTTCGTTTCTACTTTGACATCAGATTCAAGAGGGGATACTATAGAAACACAAGATGTTAAGTAATCTGGATTGACATCACCAGCAACCACAGAAGAAATGGCTGACTCAGATGACATACCCAAGTTTGTGACTGGCAGGTGAGAATCAACCATAGCATCAGAAACCGACAACACACTGCCATGCACACATTCACCTTAATTGATGAAAGGACCATCATCACCGCTAAAAACCGTGATTGCAGCATCAGAAACCGACAACACACCGTTATGCACACATTCACCTGAATTGATGAAAGGACTGTTGTCATCACTACCCAAGGTTGTGACTGTTAGGTGAGAATCAACTGTAGCATCAGACACTGAACAAGACAATACACCCGTATGCACACTTTCACCTGACAGTTGACCCTCAGCAACCAAGTGAACAATGATCGGTTTCCCTGCTTCATGACGATCATAATCTAAAGCGCTCTGCTGTATGCCTTCCACAGAATCATTGTACTTATTAGCAACTTCCAAAAAATCTTTCATTTTTAGGATCTCTGCAGATTTTAACAATGATGGAATCATATCCCATGAAATATTAATTTCACCATGGTACATATATTGGATCATCAACCTTAAGTCGTTGAACTTCATATCATTTAATGTCACAACAGGATGACTACTTGGGTTCTCTAAAAATAAGCTGTATAGAAGAGTGCTGCTTGCAGATAGTACTATTTTGTGAGCCTTAAGGGTCATTCCTTCACACAATAATGTTACATCCACCAAACTTTCACTAGCAAGTAATTTATTAAAAACAGATAATATATTAGGTGTGTGATTGTGCCCTTTCAAACAAATTGTCTGTGATCTTGTTATCATATTGAGTTCTGAAAAGTTAAAATAAAATACTCATATTAAACAACATTAAATAATACCTAACAAAATTTACATACGTTGCTTGAAATAATTATCTCAGTATTATACACTTATAATCAATAGATTTCATTTAACATCCAGTATATATGCTCAGAGAATGGCAGTATTAGGCTTAACAACAAGAACGCGATCACTATAACATATCATTCTCAAAATGTTTCATCAAACACGTCATTATATGAATAACCAAAAATATCTAACACAAGGATTTACATACGTAGCTACAAAAAAGATTTAACAGCCACAAGCTGTCACAATAGCGAGATTAGGCTTAGCTGCAACGATGCCTAATCATACAATCTGATACCAAATACAAACCAATTATGTCAAATGCAAAAATACTCGACACAAAATAGACACGTTTGACTTGAAAGAAGCACCTAACTGAGAAATACACAGCCATAAAATATAATTTTTTTTTAAATTTAAAGATGTGCACATTAGAAACGAACCTACACTACTGCGCCGCCGCACCGATTTTTTTCAATATGATAAACACACAAATATTTACATTTCTTTTTTGGCTGCCTTTTTTACATTATTACTTTCCGTGTCACCGTCACTATCCATCACGAAAATATACTATGGTACTCGATGTTCAAGGAAGTCTTGCAATCCAGACTGTGGAACAGACCATGAGTTATTAGTGGCTACGATACATGTGAAATTACCGAAACTGAAAACAACTAAGCCGGCCTAGTGTTTAGGGTATCCGCTTTCCAGCCAAAAGGCTGCGGTTTTCGATTCCCGCCGTGGGCATGGATGTTTGTGATTGCCTGTGAAAATACTAGTGGTGGTGGGCGGTAGATGGTGTTGGTGTAGTCGCGGTTTGTTGTAGTTGGTGTCCTTGTCTTTCGACTTCCTGGGAGTGTCATGTAATAATAATAATACTGAAAATACTTTGAGAATGAATGAAGACACAAAGGCTGGTAAGAACGCAAGATAGGAAACAGACAAAAAATCCGGAAGTGTACATCGAAAATCGCTACCAACGATTTGATTATTCCGAATGGGTATCGATTATTAAAATGGCGCCAAAGGTTACAAGATCAACGCAACGATTTAACATCTTTGCCGGAACACCCATGTATATTCGTTGTCTGGAACAGAATGGTATCGATTAGAATTTTCCAAACTATCGATATTAGTGTCAAATTGTATTTGGTGGTTATAATATACATTGAAAAATTAACGACAATGATTATATGAAAAATACGGGAGTATTTGAAGATCAATACGGGAGACGGGATGATCCAAAAAATTAGCTAAAATACTGGAGTTCCCTGGAATTTTAGGTTTTTAAAGGCACACACACACACACACACACACACACACACACACACACACACACACACACACACACACACACACACACACACACACACACACACACACACACACACACACACACACACACACACACACACACACTTTTCCTTAGGCCCTAGAATGCTCCGGGGCCCAGGCCCCACCCTTATTGTTTGAGGCCCCTTAAGGTCCTAAGTTTTTGGGACCGCTAGCTAGAGCTTCGTGCACCTGTGCAGCCCTGCACATACACACAAAACCATATATCTTCTAGTGCAAAAATATGGGATCACGGGGAATGTAAGGGTAGAATGTATTTAAAATATTAACTTATTATTTGTTGAACTTATACCGTCCGTGCGGTTAGCCTAGTGGCTTTACGCTTCGCAGCCATATGCCTGGGGATGGAGTGTCCTAGGCTCGATTCCCTTCGACGACGCGAGGAGTTTAAGGATCTTTCTCAGCCATAGCTAAGTTAGCCGATCTTGGACGTGGATAGCAGGGTTATTCCCCCCACCCCCAGTTTATCTGGGGTTTTTCATCCCATAGGCAGGCAAACCAGTCCCTTGAACATAGGCAAAAACTCCCCCTCCCCTCAGAGGCAGGCCGGCTGCAGGTTGTACTAACGAAGTCGTATCTATGTAATAGGCGGACCCTGCAATGGAAGCGGGAAAAACGCGCAGAGGAAGAGATTTGTTGAACTTATACACTATGTTAAAATGTATGATTTAATGTTGAAGAATAATCAATACCCAGAGGGCTTTGAACAGTAATTAAAATAATAATGGTACATTAAAATCTGTGACAAAGTAAGAAATCATCGCTTTTTTTCGCATCACATTTAAACCGGTAACTGAGCACCACCTTCTCATTTTAGGTTTTTAAAGACACCAATCAGCGTTATCCTCTCTTATTTGGCTCCACCCCTCTCTTTGTCAGTACTTGTGATTATACATCGGATTGTTTTGATGAGGTTTAAATTTATTGCGTTAAGTAAAAATCTAAGTTTTTGTTAAATTAATGGTTAATTGTTAAGTTACATAAAGTTCGTGTTTTGTTACTTTTCCTTCATTTGGGGTGTGTAATACTGTAATTTTGTAACATATCCCAAATGAAATATCCCAGTGAATCGTCTATGTTCACATTTGGTTCTTTAGCTGCCTTTGGTTGTGGGATTTGTTTAGGATGGTTTTTCAGAGGTAAATTCAGAATAAAAATGCCTACCGTATTCCGAGAAAGTAGTATAGCGGAAGAGGTGAGCATCGTAACGATACAGTATAAACATTTAAGGTGGGTCTGCGTTAATAGTTATTTAGCGAGGTATAACAACCACTCGAAATCCAAAAATAGTATTTTGGATACCTATGCATGCATAGAACCCACTGCCCCGTTTATAATTTCGAGGTTTCTTTGTTTTGAATTTTGGTTACAAAAAAAAAAAACTTTATAAAAATAAGATTGAGAGAGGACTTGAAAGTATTGTTAAAGGTAGCGAAAGAAAAGAGTGACAGAGTTAGAATGGTGAGTCTGTTACCGCGGTATGGCAGAGAGGAGTTTAGAAGGAGGGCCATAATCGCAAATGATATTATGCGCCGGTTATGCGGACGGTGTGGTGTGGAATTTGTGGAATGAGTTTGATGGGCGAAAGGACTTATACAAGATGGATGGACTGCATTTGAATGGACTTGGTGTGCGGAGACTGGAAAAAGTGTTACTGAATGAAGTGAAAATGGAACTACCAAGGAGGGGGGGAAGTGGATATCCAGACATCAGTGAGACAGTTGAGTGTAAAAATGTATATAATGTACCTCAGCCAGCAATAAGGACAAAAAATGGGAATGGGATATTTAGAATAACGCATCAAGATAGGGGTGGGACAAAGGGAACACTGCAATTCATGTATACTAATGCCAGGAGTATTAGGAACAAGAAGGAAGAATTTTTGGCCTTGATTGGCTCTTCCTGGCCACAGGTTATTGGCATTAGTGAAACATGGCTGACGGAAGATGATATAGTTAGTGGGATAGAATGTGTAAGTTATAGTATGTTTAGGAGGGACAGAGAGAATAAAATTGGGGGAGGGGTGTTATTGATGATAGCTGATGAACTGCAGCCAAGGAGAATTGAAGTATTGCAGGATAGTGAAAGGAGCTCATTTGAGGCTATTTGGTGTGAGATTGATACTGGCAGAATAAAATATACAGTTGGGTGCTGCTATAGACCAGGTGATGGAATAGATGGTGGAGATGGTATGCATAAACAAATTGATGAAATGAGTGGAAGGAGGGTAATTATTATGGGGGATTTCAACTATGGTAACATTGATTGGAAGGAGGAGAGGACACATGTGAGGAAGGAAATGGATTTTATTCAATTATTAAGGGATAACTATCTGAAACAGCATGTAATTGAAAATACTAGGGGTGTGAGAGTGCTTGACCTGGTAATAGTATCTGAGAATTTGACTGTAATGAATATGACCATGTTGCCACCTATTGGTGAGAGTGATCATAAGGTCTTGACCTGGGAGGTGGCTAAAGGTGTGAAATTTGTGATTAAGACAGGGTATATGTGGAATTACTGTGCTGGCAAGTATGACAAGCTTAGGAGATTGCTTGGATCAGTGCCATGGCATGTACAACTGCAAGGGCTGGACGTCGATAGAGCATGGGAAGTGATCAAAGAGCATTTACAAGAGGTTATGGCTGATTGTATACCTAAGGTCCGAATAGTGAAACAAGGAGGGGTTAAATGGATGAATAACACCATTAAGCTTGAGCTGCAAAAAAAGAAACAACTATGGAGGGAATTTAAAGAAAGGGGTGACCTGCAGGCACACGAACGGTATAAAGTACAGGCTAGAAGGGTAACGAGTGTGGTAAAAACAGCAAAAGCCGATTATGAAAGGAAACTAGCTATGCAAGCAAAAGAGAATCCCAAACAGTTCTTTCAATATGCTGCAAGCAAGAAAAAAACTGTACATGGCAAAATGATTTTAAGGAATGACGATGGTAAAGAGTTCACTGAACCAGTCGATATAGTGGAGTTACTGAGCGCGCACTTTGCAAAAGTATATCATCCAGGTGGTGACGTTGAAAAAATGAAGGAACCATTAGTTAATATGGGAATTGTGATGAATGAAGTGGAGGTGAATAGTATATTACAGAACCTTAATGTAAATACATCTGTGGGATTGGATGGTATACCGGCATGGGTCTTGCATGAAGCGGCTAATGAATTATCAGTGCCCTTGACCATGTTGTTTAATCTGAGTCTCAGGTCTAGCTTAGTCCCGAAGGCGTGGAAAGAGGGGAAAATAGTTCCACTGCATAAAGGAGGATCCAAGACTATGGTTGCAAATTACCGACCGATCAGCATATCAGGAGTCGTTGTCAAGGTCTTGGAGAAAGTAGTCAAGGGAAAAATACAGGAATGGATTGATGAAAATGAGATACTGTACAGAGGACAGCATGGCTTTGTGAAGGGTAGATCATGCCTCAGTAACTTGCTCAAGTTTTATAACAGGGTGACGGCTGAACTGGATAAGGGAAATGGGTTTACAGTGATACTGCTGGACCTGGCAAAGGCGTTTGACAGGATACCACATGGAATTCTAATCCATAAACTACAACATATGGGAATGGATATAGGGTTGGTGAGATGGATAGCTGGGTGGTTGATGGAGAGATATCAAAGAGTAGTTTATTCAGGAGTAGAGTCCAAAAAACGGCCTGTGACTAGTGGTGTGCCACAGGGTTCTGTTCTTGGACCACTGCTGTTTAATCTGTTCATTAACGATATAGGGAATGGTCTAAGTGGGATAGTTCATTTGTTCGCTGATGATGCAAAGTTGGGTAGGGCGATAGTGAATGCAGAAGATGTCAAAGTCTTGCAAGATGACTTAGATAGATTGGAGTTCTGGACTAAGGAGAATGGATGTCAATTTAATGTGACAAAATGTAAGGTTATGCATTTCGGAGTGAAAAGATTAACAGCAGTATACCACATTGGTGGAACTGTACTCCAAGAGATTGATGAGGCCAGGGACTTGGGAGTGTTGGTGGATAGGGAGATGAAGTTTAGGGGCACATTGCGAAAGTAGCTAAATCAGCTCATCAACTCACTTGGTTGTTGAAAAATACCTTGACGAGCAGAGAAAAACAAGTTATTGTACCTCTGTACCGAGCCCTGATAAGACCTCATCTCGACTACTGTGCCCAGATTTGGTCACCTCGGTTCCTTCTTGATAGGGAGGAGGTTGAGAGGATCCAGAGGCGAGTGACTAAGATGATAGCAGGTCTATGGAATGCACCATATGAGAACAGGTTGAAGATTTGTGGGTTGCAGAAACTAGTTGATAGGCGAAAAAGGGGAGATATGATTGAGACATTCAAATTGCTAAAAGGATTCTATAGGATTAATTCAGATGATATTTTTGAGATCAGGACTGGCGGTGGGAGAACTAGGGGACACCCATGGAAGCTGGGCAAGAGCGTGGTTAGCAGGGGTGTTAGAGCTGGGTTCTTTACTTTTAGAGTGGTAAATGAGTGGAATAAGCTGCCAGAGTCTGTTGTGGGTGCTATGACAGTGAGCGAGTTCAAGGCAAGGTATGATAGATACTGTGAGAATGTTGAACAGCTGTGTGAACATGATGTTTAGGGCCTCCCTTGATGAGTCTAAGGACTCCTGGAGTAGCCCGTGGTAATAATAATAATAATAATAAGATCCTTCATCGTTTCGCGTGAATGTGTATTATGCTATTCCCTTGGATTGTCCAAATAAAATAGCCAACTACCCAGCATTTCTTAATCAAGACAGGAAAAATAGTTATTAATTTTGAAATAGGGAAACATGAGAAAAAAAGCCTAGAAAACTTGAAATCTTGAGATCATTAGCTGTTTCAAAAATAATGGAATATGGACCTGACTCAATAAAGATCTACCCAAATTGCTCCAAATGGCAATTCTGAGAGTGGTATACTCATTAATGGCTCTCGAAATATAGAACTAAACCAACAGTATAGGATGCAACTCATACCATGCAGAATTAATAGCCATTAACACAGCACTGCAACATTTGGATAAACAAAACCCAAAGGAATTTATATTTTTCACAGATTCCTTAGCAACCCTTCAAGCTATTAAGAACTGCTACGCTAGCGATCATGAAATACTTAGAGACATAGCAAAAAAACATAAACTACATGGCAATTCTGAGAGTGGTATACTCATCAATGGCTCTCAAAATAAAGAACTAAATAAAACCAACAGTATAGGATGCAACTCATACCATGCAGAATTAATAGCCATTAACACAGCACTGCAACATTTGGATAAACAAAACCCAAAGGAATGTATATTTTTCACAGATTCCTTAGCAACCCTTCAAGCTATTAAGAACTGCTACACTAGCCATCAAGAAATACTTAGAGACATAGCAAAAAAAACATAAACTACATAAGGATTCCAAAATAATTTTCCAATGAATTCCATCCCATTTGGGATTAAAAGGAAACAAAACTGCAGATGAACTAAAAATGGCTGCAACATCAAGTGATACCACAGATTTTGATCTTTTTAAAACTACTCAAAAAGAATGATTCTCCAGGACATGAGTCACCACTGGTATTCGGCAAAAAAATCAGGAGTTAACATCAACTTCAAGTTTAATCGCTATGCCACTACCATGATCTCTCATCTCAAAGACCAGTTACACAAGACCAATCAAGTCTAGCAATGGCATAAAAGTCTTCTCCATCTGTAACATCGAGGAAGCATCACCAATGCATTTACTAAATTGTATGAATATTTCTAAATGTGAACTTTATAACAACCAAGAAAAGGTGTTGTATAAAATCCATGAATAATACCATGGGATTAAAAAAAAGAAAAGAAAAAAAGTATTATGCCTCCAGTGTGAAGATGTTTGGCTGACATAAAAGCAGGACATTTTACACATGAACATCTCCCCTACTCCCCCAAGATATTTTTCATAATTTGTAATAAAAAAAAAATAAATGCTACATTTTGTATGATAATATTTATTTAATAAAGCAAAAATTCCTGCAGTGGTTTAACTAAATGGGAAATATCCAGTTGTTTGCTGATGATCCAAAAAAGTCAACAAAGGTGATGTACAGATATTGCAGATGACCTAAATATGTTGGCAGTATGGGCAGCCAGTTTAACTTAGCTAAGTGTAAGGTGATGCACTTTGTAAGGATGAGATTATGTATACTATATTGATGCAACTGAACTATAAGTTGATAAGACAAGGGATTGGGAAGGTGATTGTGGACAGAGAATTGAAGTTTAGAGGGCATATTTCAAAGATTGCCAAAACAGCACATCAAATTACATAGTTGTTGTAGAATGCACTGACAAGCAGGGATAGAAAGTTATTGTTCTACTTTATATGGCATTAATTGCTGATGAAGTGGTAGTGAGGATTCAGAGGTGAGTGACTCTGAGAATAGATGGAAGGTCTGTGTGCTCCAGAAACTATCTGATAGACATAAGAGAGGAGATATGATAGAAGCCTGTAAGTTATTAAAGGGTTTTATAGGATTGACATTGATGACTGTTTGGTACAGTGCAGGATGGAAAAGAATGAGGAGTCATCACCCCTGTAAATTGTGTAAGAGTGTGGTTAACAAGGGCACTAGGACTAGTTTTTTTTTGCTTGGGGGGGGGGAGCGAATGCTTCATCTGTGAATCAATTTAAGGATAGGTATAGTATGGTATGTGTGAATAATGGCTAGTGTGTTAATATAGGGTTTTCAGTGATGAGTCTTCTGACTCCATGGAGACATTTGTATATAATAATAACTTAAAGACTTATTTTAGTTCAAAATACAAAAATGATTATTAATTTATAAAAAAAAAACTCAAATTAATAATGTAATACATAAATATTTGTAAAAATTAACAGTTCTCATTATTTTATTTGTCAGACAGATGATCTTTAATAAATTTGGGCAGCTTTTAAAAATTTAAGAAATTTCAACATGCAAAATGGAAATTAGAATTGATAAAAAGCATTGCTTTCAGAGTCAACACAGATAGTAGTGTTTTGTCTGCCAATAATTTATTCACCTGAGAGAAAATTATCTTAATTGGAGCGTTTGCACTTGGTAGAACAAAAATATATTTAATACATTTGGACAGTTGGAAATTATTATTATTTGTGTGAGTATTTCATGCAGTTAAGACTCATTACAGGAGACCCAAATGTAGCATGTTATTGTTTTTTAAAAGACAGAATAGCTGAACCATTGCTGATGACTTGAAAGGGCATGTTTATTACATTCTAATGCTTTCTGTTGAGTTAGTAAACTCAAAAGTAGGACTGTTTTCCAAAATTGGGACATTCATGTCCCTCCAGCTATTCAGAGAAAATCAGAATACAAGCTTAAAAGTTGAGACTGTCATGCCAAAATTGGCACATTTGGTCACCTTAATCATGCCAGTTATTTAGGTTATTGTTTCCTGTTAGGCCTTATGATTTTTTATTTAGTTTATCTATTGCAATATACCTATTGTTAACAAATTTTGATTTCTGTATGTTGAATGAATAGACATTTTTTTATGTTTATTTAAATCCCAGCATCATGTTATTCAGATTAGTAGGGAAAAACTTTTTTAAAATTAATTTTCTTTAATTAATTTTTAAATTAATTCATGCCAGCCTTGCTGGCAAAGTGGTTAGCATATCTGCAGGATTCGAACTTGCCGGGGGCATGGATGTTTGTGATTGTCTCTGGAAATGCTAGTGGTGGTGTTTGGGGGTAGAATGCGTGGTTGCGGTCAGTTGGTGGATTGAGTGGTGGAGACAGAGTTGTAGAGCAGGTGCCCTCCCCTCGATGAGTCTTTAGTCTCCCTGGAGGTGTCAAAATAATAATAATAATAATTCTTCCAGGTATGTGGTAACTGCATGCTTCTTTAAGGATTAAACTCCCTTTCCTTTGAAAGTACTGCTTTTCAGATACATTCAGAATACATTTTATGATTGTGTGTGTGTGTGTATGTATTTATATATAATAGTTTAATCCATTTTATTTTCAGAGTTATTTGGATTCTTCAAATGCAGAATGCAAATTAATTTTAGCAGTGAGGAGTGATTTAAAAATGGGAAAAGGAAAGATAGCAGCTCAAGTAAGTGTATAAGTCATTATTCATGAATCTGATCTTGGTGTATAGTTTTTCAGTTTCTTTTGCTGGTTCTGTTGTGCACAAACATTTGTGGTTAAGGTAAGAATTACTGCATTTCTCTAATATCACAGTTTTTTTTTTTTTAACTCAACCAAAAATGATAATAGCAGCTTATTAGTAATTTTTACTTTTTTCATGTACCTATGCACTACTCATGTTCTCCAAAGTCATTTGCAGATTTTCTTGTACTTTCCACCAGCAGCATGAAACAAGCATTGTGGTGGAGTGATACTCATCAAAAGAGATGAATTGTGCCTTCTCAGGGTGGAGAATCACAGGGGAAATGGCACTGATGGCTTTGTGAGTATATGGTGTGAGAGCTATTCATTGAATGTTGCTATAGACTAGAAAATATAGATGGTGATGAGTAGGAAATGTTTAGGCTAATTAGCATAGTAAGTGCAAAGCAAGTAATTATTATGTGGAACTTCAATTATAGCAATATAAACTGGGTGAGAGGAGGCAGCAAGCTGTACTAAGGGAACTGAATATTTGGATTTCTTGACGGACAGCTCTCTTAGGCAGCATGTTTGGAGGGAACACAAGAATCAAGAGTTTTGAATTTGATCATAACATCAGAGAATCTGATTGTGACTGAGATATCATATGTGCCTCCAGTTGGTGAGAGTGACCATGTATTCCTGACTTGGAGGAATTTATTTATTTGTATGGGATTCCCCCCATTCCTCCACCGTCCCTTAGGACTGGTTGAGCCCTCCTACTGAGAGATTAAGTATGTATTTTATGACTTTAG
Organism: Typopeltis vanoorti; assembly: GCF_054136105.1. NCBI lineage: Eukaryota > Metazoa > Arthropoda > Arachnida > Uropygi > Thelyphonidae > Typopeltis > Typopeltis vanoorti. The sequence goes on along the minus strand of NC_143552.1, from coordinate 4,397,966 downwards.
ATCTCTGTGTTCACAGGCCAGTTTGCCTGTTCTGAGGGATGAAAAAACCCAAGTTTCCCAGTGGGGGGGGAACCTTCCTCCACCGTATGAGACTGGCTAATTCACCTTTAGTCGAAAGAGACCAGATAAGGTTTCTCGTGTCAATGATGGGAATCCAGTCCAGGTCTTTCTGACCAAAGGGCTTTGTCTATACCAGCTAAGCTATGGAGACTCTGCTTGCTCTTAAATACATGGGAGATACGTAAGAACAAATTTTCAGAGCAATGGCAGATTGTATATCTTGAGTGAAGAAGAGGACGAAGAGATTTGGGGTTAAATAGATGACTAGTAAAATTAAATAGGAATTGTAGATGAAAAAGAGCTTATGGAAGACATATGAAGAGAGAGAGAAAGGTGGAGAACAGTTGCATGAGGAATATAAGGCTCAGGCTAGGAAAGCGACTATTATTGTAAGGAGAGAAAAATTATAATACAACAGGAGACTAGTGCTGCAATACAAGTGGAATCCCAAGGAGTTTTTTTTTGCTATGCGATGCATATCAGGAAAACTTATTGTGGATGGATACATTCCTGTATGGAGATAGGACTTGGGTGACCAATATAGATGACTTAGTTGAGCTATTTAACGATCACTTTATCAGAGTGTTCCATCCTTTACAGCATGCTTCATTCCTAGAGGGATACGGAGTGGTGAAGTGTTAAAAGTGAATGAGGAGAATGTATTCCAAATGCTAGGTATATGCTAAATGTCAGTAAGGCAGGAGGATTAGATGGAATTTCATCATGTGTTTTAAGGGAATGTGCTATGGAACTGACTGTGCATTAACTTAACTGTTTAATGAGAGTCTTGCAATGGTGCAGGTTCCTGGAGAGAGAGAGAGTGGAAGAAGGGCAAGATAGTGCATTTGCACAGAAGTAGTTGTAGAATTTAGTTATCAAACTTAGCTTATTTGTATTCTTAGTTAAGATTTTGGATGGTTTGTATTCTTAGTTAAGATTTTGGATGGTTTGTATTCTTAGTTAAGATTTTGGATGGTTTGTATTCTTAGTTAAGATTTTATATGGATGGTTTTTAAGTTGTAACATATATATATATTTGGATATCAGATTAGTTGGATTGATAACTGACTTTTTGATAGATATCAGAGGAATGTATATGGGAGAGCAGTATGAGGGAGTAGGAATGTTACAAGTGGAGGTCAATAGAGTTCAGTACTGGGACCATTACGTTAATCTTTATGTTAATGATATTGTTAATGAGTTGGCGAGTGGGCTTGATGGCAAACAAGTCTATGCAACTGGCAATTAAGTAGCGAGAGTGAATGATAGCAACAAAATGATGCAAGATTTGAAAGCTGAGTTAGTGAAGATGAGGTGGATGCGGAGTGAAATGAAGAGAATTGTAGATATGTATGGAACAGCGAAGAAGATGAAAACAAATTATTTCTATATGAAAATAGTAATGAAAGACTTGCGAGTGGCATTGTATGGTGATTTGATTATTAGAGCTGTGGTATAAATGTGGTATAAATGTGGTACAAATAAGGTTTGCTTTCCTGGAAGTAAAATGAATAGAGTGATCAAGGCATTGGATATGAGGATCAAACAAGCATAGGAGTTAGTAGTGGCAGTAGCAACCAATGAGTTGACTGGGAACAAGGAGAATGTAAGATTGGATATCAGGAAGTTGTTGAGAAGGATAAAAGATAATAGTGTGGTAGGAAAGGTAGTCAGTGTTTTGCCCAGGAATGAGATGAGGCAGAGAGCAAGAATTATGAATGATATATTAGCAGAAATGTGTAAAGAGAAAGGAGTGCAATTTTTTAATATGTGGAATGAGTTTGGAGGAAGAATTTAACTGTATAAGTCCCATCTGAATGGTTTTGGTGTTAGTCCTTTTTAGAGACTGTTGCTGGAAGGGAAAGAAAGGCAAAGAATGAATCTGAGCAAGTCAGAAGTGATGTGGAAGAGTAAGGAAGGAGAAATTGAAACGGTGCTTATAAATGAAGAAGTGGATAGCATGAGTGTAGGGAATGAAAAAACAAGTTTGCAAGGGAAATGGGGAGACTCAAGGGGAACATGAGAACAGCGTGAGAGAGGTCAATGCCCCAAGAGGATGTGGGTGAGTGTGTGTGTGTTTGTGTAGATAAGAAGCAAAAGGGATGATCTGGAAAGTATGGATAAGTCGCATGTAATAAGTGATATCAGCAAGACTTGTTATAAATCCAGGAATGAGCTGTTATTCCTGGATAACAGCTCATTCCTGGATTTATAAAGGAACAAGCTGTTATATTTCTATATGAATGCTAGAAGTATCAAGAAACATGGGAAATAAAATGGTTGCATTGACTGAGTTAGTTTGCCCAAAAATTGTTGGAATAATAGAGACATGGTTGGATGAGGATGATATCCTGACACAGGAATAGAGATGGAAAGGTATGATGTATTTCATGAAGGTAGAAAGGGAGGTGGAGTATTATTGATGACAGAAAAAGAGTTATGTTCATATAAGATAGAGATACGCGGAGAAATAATAGTAATGGTTTTTAGGCAGTATAATGTGATAAAGGTGAATAGAATGAAATACATTGTTGGATGTTGCTGTAGACCTGGTAATGTGGAGGGTAATGACCAGGAAATGTATAAGCAAATTAGCCAAGCAAATGAGAAAAGGATAATCATTATGGGTGATTTTTATTGCAGCAATATTGATTGGGAGGATGAGATAGCAACTGGATATAAAGGAATGAGTTTCTTGAGTTGTTTAGGGACAACTACCTCAAGCAGTATGTTACAGAGGGCACAAGTGGTTTTAGGGTCTTTGGATTTAATCATCTCATCAGGGGATGTTATTATGAGGTGCCAAATCTCCTTTCAGTTGGTGAGAGTGACCATGAAGTGGTGACCTGGGTGGTTGCCATATTTAATCTTCTGACCTTTGGAATACATTTTGATGTTTCTATGAGGACTTCTCTGAGGAAAGGGTATATGTGGAAAAACAAGGCTGGTGATTATGGGAAGCTCAGGAAACATCTTACAGCTGTTGCATGTAAAGGAGATCAGTGCTGCTTGGGTGATATTCAAGGACTGTCTAGTAGAAACAACATCAAAATGTCTCTTTCTTTTAAGGTTATATGATGATCAGCATTCATATTAATTAAATTAGGGAAACAAAACACACATGTTAAAAAGATTATTTTACTGATTAATAATAAAATAATAACTTTACGTTTCGACCCCTGTATTGAGGTCATCTTCAGAAGGATACATTCAGAAGTATAAGAACAAGCTACATGCTGTTGCACTCTATACAAGTAAATTACATCTACATTGTTAATTAATCTTTTTCTTAGCCTGCCCTCTAGTGGAAAAAAAAAATTAAAAAAAAAATAAAATAAAATAAAATAAAAAATAAAATAAAATTAAAAAAAATTTTAAAAATTTAAAAAATGAAAAAAAAACAACTCTCTTCCGTTCCTAGACACACTTGTCACACGTCTTCCTTCGGGCTGTCTCTCCTTCTCGGTTTACCGAAAACCTACACACGCAGGCCAGTACATACACAGAACTTCCTATCACCACCCAACACAGAAACTAGGGGTTATAAGCACCCTTAAACACAGAGCTCAAACCATTTGTTCAACTGAACAAGCTCTTAACCATGAATATGAGACCATCAAACATACCTTTATATAAAAAATGGATACAGTATAAAAACCATTCACAAGATCCTCCACAAAGATACCACTAATAACAAAAAAGATTTCAAGAATGCTATTGCTATACCATATGTTAGAGGCATTTCAGAAAAAATAGACAGAACACTACACAAATACAACATCAAAACCACCTTCAAAACACCGACAAAATTAAGACACCTACTCAATTCTTTCAAGGATCCCCTGCCACACTTAGCCCACCCAGGGGTTTACAAAATAGATTGCACATGTAACATACCGTACATAGGGGAAACAGGAGGAACCATCCCAATTAGGAAAGGCGAACACAAATGACCACATAAAATACCTCCATTTTGGAAAAACCGGCCTTTCTGACCACGCACTCCAAACATACCACAGAATTGACTGGAAAGGTACCAAGTCCCTACACCACACCAAAACCTGGTTTGAGCGGAAATTCAAGGAAGCATGTGAAATGCTCAAACATGATCCGAATCTGAATAAAAAATGATGGTCTAACAATTCCAAGAATGTGGAGGACCCATCTACAACCTTCATAGCAACCACAAAGAAAAATCTCAATACAAGACCTAATGAAGTGTTTTTTTTTCCCTTGAACATTCAATAGCAACCTGTACAAATCCAGATGATAATCGTAATATAACTGTATAATTCCAGAAGAATCCTAGTACATGAGGAAATTAGCAGAGTTTATTGTAGTTTTTATTTTATTTTTATTTTAATTTTTTTTTATTTTAATTAATTTTTTTTTTATTTTTTATTTTTTTTTTAATAAAAAAATTTTTTTTTTTCTCCACTAGAGGGCAGGCTAAGAAAAAAGATTAGTTAACAACGTAGATGTAATTTACTTGTATAGAGTGCAACAGCATGTAGCTTGTTCTTATACTTCTGAATGTATCCTTCTGAAGATGACCTCAATACAGGGGTCAAAACATAAAGTTATTATTTTATTATTAATCAGTAAAATAATCTTTTTAACATGTGTGTTTTGTTTCCCTAATTTAATTAATGTGAACATCAAAATGTATTCCAAAGGTCAGAAGATTAAATAAATTAGGTGTGAAATGGATGAATGAAAAGATTAAGCATGCAATACAGAGAAAAAAGACATTATGGAGGCAACATAACAGGAATGGTAATAATCAGTTCCATGAGAATACAAAGAACAGGTAAGGATGGTGACTCGTTTGGTAAGGGTAGCAAAAGTTCAGTATGAGCAGTTAGCTAATGAACCTAAATTTAACATAAAGTAAATATACATTATTTACTTTATGTTAAAAAAATTCCAGAGAGTTCTTTTGACATGTAGCGAGCAAAAATAAGAACGATTATGGTAGAATGGCATTAATTGGAGAAAATGGTATAAGGACAACTGCTGTGGAGGATATAGTTGAGATATTTATTGAGCAGTTCATAAAGGTCTTTCATCCTTGTGAATGTGACATCATGGAGAGTTTGAGAGCAGAAGGAGAGACTATGAGTGAGGAAGAGGTATATGGGAAATTGAAAAAACTTGATACTAATAAGGCTGTAAGACTTGATGATATATCACTGTGTACTTTTGTGCCAGGGAATTGACAGTCTTGACGTATTTGTTTAATATGAGTCTTACATTGGGTCCAGTTCCAAAGGAGTGAAAGGAAGGCAAGATTGTACTGCTTCATAAAGGAGGTGACAGAATTTAAACATCAAATTATTGACCAATCTGTGTGTTAGGTGTTGTGGTTAGTGTTGGTGAGAATCAGCATCCAGAATTGGGATGACAACAGTGGCATTATCTTTGATGAACAGCACAGATTTGCTAAAGGGAGGTCATGCTTTAGCAATTACTTATTACAATAAGGTGACCGCAGCATTTTATGTGAGAGATGGATACATGGCAGTATACTTAAACTTTCTAAAGGTTTTTGATAGATTACCACATGATAAACTGATAGTCAAACTAGAGCAGATGAGGTTGGATATTAGATTAATGCATTGGATTAGAGATTGGCTGTGTGATAGTGTAAACGTATGGTCTGTTGCACCTTTGTAATATTATGCTATTATTTACTTTATGTTCTCTTTACTCAATTATTACGCTTTTACTCTTTACTTTAGATTTACTACAGGTTATCTAATTTCTAATACCTTGAGAACTGTGGAAGATTTATTTAATGTTACAACTACGCCATCAAGATTCCCCTTTATAGGTATTAAATATATTTAAGATTACCTGCAGAATCTCTATAGATCTATCTCAAACTTTATTAACAATCGTGACTACTCTTATATACCTTCACTCGAAGATTCATATTTTTTTAGAAACAGTGCACTGAATTAAGGATCAGTGAATACACGTTTTAACATAACAAACATATTTATTAAACTACGATGCAATTATACAGTCTTCTTTTTCATTTTCAACCTTTGGTTCTGTCCACTGCTGGACGAAGGTCTCCCTCATGATTTTCTAGATCACTCGGTTTTCTGCCTCTCCCATTCATCTCATTCCTGCAATTTGTTCCAGTTCATCCCTCCACCTTCTTCTCAGTCTTCCTCTTTGTCTTGCTCCATCCATTGTCTCCACTCTGTTGTTTTTCTAGTCCATCTCCTGTCACTGCATCTGGCAATATGGCCAGCCCATCTCCACTTGGCCTGTTTTAATGTATTTTACAATATCCATGACACCTGTTTGAGATCTTATCCAGGTATTTGTCTTCCTGTCTCTTAATGTTATTTTTAGCATTCTTCTTTCCATGCGATGTTGTGTTGTGTTGTTCTCAGCTTTTTGTTTAGGGACTCTGTTATAGTCCATGTTTCTCCTCCATATGTTAGGACAGAAGTATGCACTGGTCGAAAGCTTTCCTTTTTAGACTCATAGGGATGTCACTTCTGAATATGTCTCATTTTCCCATAAGCCATCCATCCAAGGTGAATTCTTCATTCAATCTCTTTTCTTTGGCACTCCTCAAAGGATAACAGTTGGCCCAAATATACATATGAAATAACGTGCTCTATTTCATGGTTTTCAACTTTGACAGTTCTATGGTTAATATATTTATTCATCATTATTTTTGTTTCTTCTCTGTTTATTTTTAATTCAATTACTCTGGAGGCTTCATTTAGCTGATTTAAGCCTTTCAAGATTATCCGCTATTAGGACAATGTCATCTGCAAATTTCAGATGATGCAGCCTTTCTCCATTTATGTTTATTCCTTCATCATCATCATCATCAAATTCCTGCCATGTACCCTCAAGGGGTGTACAGGATATGATAGTACTACATGAAAAAAATTACATCATTACTAGCTTCCTACCTACAATTTTCCTCCAAATCAGTCTGTTACTTGTCACGACTCCAACATTATCAGATCTTACATTTCTATCATCTAAGGCACTTTGTACCGTATCAATCCACCTATATCTTGGTCTTCTTCTGAGTCGTTTTCCTGCCAACCTGGCAGGGAACACTTGTTTTGCTAATCTTTCTTCACCCATTCTGTTTAAGTGACTATACCACCTGAGATTAGCTCTGCTAACGCATTCCTGGATGTCGACAATGTCAAGTTCTTTCCTAATATCATCGTTTTTAATATGATATTGCCATTGATGCCATCTGTTCATGCCTCTAATCTTTCTCAGGACTCTCCTGCAGTCTCTAGTCTTTGGTCAAGTGTTTTACTTCTGAGCTAGCTCTCAGATCCATAAGTTAAAACTGGTTTGAACACTGTCTTGTATACAGCTAATTTAGTGTTCTGACTAATTTCTCTCTTATTCCATATGAATTTATTCAGTTGACTTCCCACCATACCAGCTTTGCTGATTCTGTTATCTATTTCTATATTTAATTTACCATCTTCACTAAAAATCATGCCAAAGTAGCTGAAATATTTTACTTGTTCCACAGGTTCTCCATTCACAACACAGTTGACATTTTCAATGATTCTGATTATTTTCATTGTCTTTGTCTTTTTATTGCTGACCTTCATACCATATCTATTACAACGGTTATTCAATTTAATCAGAAAATCTTGCAGACTTGTAGCGGATTTATTTAGAAGTATAACATCATCCGCATAAAGCAAAGAGCTGACATTAACATCTCCAATTTTGATATCATGTTTAATACCACTTTCCTTCGTAATGTGATCCATAGAGATAACGAATAACAGAGGGGATAATGTACATCCTTGTCTCACACCAGATTTAACATTAAACCATCTTCCTGTTATTCCTTCAATTCTAACTGCTGACTTACAACTCAAATAAAGACCAAGTATTGCTTGATATAATGCCCCATTGACACCATATGACTGTAGCGTATTGAATAGCTTCTCTCTTGGCACCTTGTCATATGCCTTTTCCAAATCGACAAAACTTAAATACAGATCTTTGTTATATTCCCATGCTTTCTTGACTATTTGTCGTAAAGGGAAGATCTTATCCTGACAGCCTCTATTTGGCCTGAATCCAGCTTGTTCTTCACCAAGCTTTTCTTCAACAATTCTTCTCAACCGTATACTTGCATAGATTTTGCCAGGAACACTCAGTAGGGAAATACCTCTGTAATTCTCACATTCAGTTTTATTTCCCTTTTTATATATGGGTACTATGAGAGCTCTACTCCAATCATCGGGAATTCGTCCCTCTGTCCAGGTTTTCTGAATTATGCAGTGCAGCCACTGTAAGACTCTTATACCACCATACTTCAGCATTTCTGGTCGAATATCATCTACTCCTGTTGCCTTTCCACATTTCAAGCCTTTAATGGCTTTTTCTACTTCAAGTATGGATATGGATTCCTGACTGCATGCCTGGTGCTGTCATCACTGCTTGTTTCATTTAGCAGTTTTTCAAAGTAATTACTCCATACTTCAAGGATATCTTTTTCTCACATTTTCATGTCACCTTTATCATCTCTAACTCCTTTTACAGCACTCTTTCCTCCATTTCTAAGCTTCTTCAACAACCTCCAGAATATCTTACCACCTTCTTGATATTTATTTTCTATATTCTTGTCAAAGTCTTCCCATGACTTTTGTTTAGCTAGTTTTACCCAGTATTTAGCATTCTTGCATTTGTCTCTGTATTCTCTAAGAGCACAAGCTGACTTATTTGCCAGGAACTTTTGATATGCTTTCTTCTTTTCCTTCACTGCCTCTTTAACTTCCTGTGTCCACCATGGAGTTCTAATTTTTCTATCCTTGCAGACAACTTCACTACATGCCTCTCTATCTGAATCAATCAGGGCTTTTTTCAAGGCTTGCCACTGAATCTCCAAGGTTTGATTCCTGTTCTCAGACTCTTTCATTTTTTCTTCAATAATCTTTGTGTATTTTAGTCTACAGTTCACATCTGAGAGCTGCTCAACTTTTATTCGCTTTAAAACTTTCTTACATGTTATTCTTTTCAATATGAAATTTAATTTTATCCTGCTCAAGACTAAATAGTGATCACTTCCAATTTCAAATCCTCTGTACATTCTGGTGTCCTGCAACAGGGAGAAAACATCACCATCAACAATAACATAGTCAATGAGACTTTTCTTATTCCTTGCCTCTTCTCTCCATGTGAATTTGTGCACATTTTTATGTTGGAACATTGTGTTAACCAATACTGTGGCTACGACTTCTTTTCCTCGATTGTCCTTGCCTGAATATAACATTTTGTATTTATTGCTCAGAAATATCTCACCAGTTTTTATCTTTTTTGTTTCAGTCACCCCTATTATGTTGATCTGGTATTTATCTAATTCCTCAGGTAGCTCCATTTCTTTGCCATTCAGGCTTCTTATGTTGATAGTACCGATCTTTAACTCTGGTGATGTTGAGTTGGGGTGTGTTTTCAGATTTGTTCCAGTAGCTGACTTTTCGCTGTTTGCCCTTGTTTCCTGGCGAAAACAATGGGAGCCCTGTTTAACCAGGCGATGCCACAGCCGGCATGAAATTTTGTCATGTTGTACCATCATTTTTTATTTTGGTTTAACCAATAAGAATACAATTTGGTCGGCTAAATCCCAAATTGTCAGCCCATCCTCGTTCATTCAGTATCCAAGTAGATTCCCAACATGGTGCACCACGAGAAGGTGAGGATTGGACATTAGGTCAGAAGCCCTGGTCGCTACTCCGCATTCCTTTAAAGGCTATGTGGAGGTCACCTCTCAGTTATACAGCTTTGACGCTTAAGCACCTCACAAATTTTCTGAGTTGACGTTTTGTAGGATCATAATCCAATGTGGCGTAAGTATTACAATTTCAAAGAAGTAAATTCATTTTTCGGTCATATGAGTTTGTATAAAGGAAATACCACAGTAGTATTTCCTTTATCAGCTCTGGTAATGATTATATTTTTATAAAGAAACAATAGAATTACTAACTCAAAAATTTCTCTCTGATATAGTTGAATTGTTCAAGTTTGTTATCGCATCAGGTTACTTAACCTGGAAAGGTCAAATTTACAAGCAAGAAGAAGGAACAGCAATGGGATCTCCTTTATCACCAAACCTAGCAAACTTGTTTCTAGAACATCTTGAGGAAAAAATATTCACTTCTGAACCCAAACCAAAAATTTGGTTAAGATATGTTGACGACGTATTTGCAGTCTGGGATCAATCCGAACATGAATTACAACTGTTTCTAGATAAAATTAACTTTCTTCGTCATCGCATCAACTTTACGTTAGAAAAAGAATCTCCACAGGGTATCTCCTTTTTGGATTTATACATCCAAAGAAAAGAAGACGGTTCCATTGCCACGTCTGTCTTTCGCAAGCCTACATTCTCAGGTCGCTACATTCACAATTCTTCTGCTCATCATCCATCTCAGACATCTGGCAATATTAAATCACTAGTTTCCAGAGCACACAAATTCTGCTCCTCTGAAGAATTTTTAAACCAGGAATTAGAAGTAATCAAAAATATAGCTATCCTAAATGGATATAATCCTAAAACAACTCAAAAAATCATCAGTCACTTCTCCACACATCAAACTCTAACCTTTGATGTTGCCTGGCATTTATGCGATTCCATGCTCATGCAAATTTTCTTACTTTGGACAGACAGGTAGGGTCTGTTCAGAAACGCATCTCGGAACATCAAGACTACATTCGTCTTTTTAAACCGCAGACATCTAGCCTCTTTCAAAACGGAATTGAAAATCCATTCCATAGGATCCATTGGGAAAAGTCTAAACTTTTATATAGATCTTTATATAAACATGAACGTTTATACAAAGAAAGTTCTGAAGCCCTACTACACAGACCAAACTTAAATCGCAATGACGTTCTTACTATTCCTAAAGTATGGGAAATTGTCATACAAAATTGTGTTAAATATATATATATATATATATATTTTTACTTCTGTAACACGTTACGCATGTTTAATGAGATTCTATTGTAATCATGCTCCCCAACTGTATGTTATTCCTATTATTGTTTTAAACTACTGTTCTGATGATGTCCTAAGATGCTTAGGATGAAATATTTACAATTAAATAATTTTCACTGTGGTTAATATGTGTGTTTCTTTTAATTATAGTGTTCATTTTATGGGTTGAAATACCATGTTTTTGGAGATTGAGGAGGTTACATATGTGTTTTTCCTGGATAGGTTAGATGTGAAAGTTACCTCAAGTAGATAAAAACTGATCTTGATTGTCATTCAGAGATTATCCAAAAACAAGAGAAGGTGAAGTAAGATTTTTCTTCTAGGAAATAAGATAGTATTAAAATTCAATAGACTTTCTTCATCCCATTTGAGAATGGTGGAGAGATCAGTTAAGACATTGGTTATAGAGGATTTAGAGGCTTGATTCATTTGAGAACTGCACAATTTTTTGAATGAAAAGAAGAATTGAAACCATCATTGACAAAATTATGGACAGGGTTTGTGTTTAACAAGAGTTTATTAATGTATTGGAGGAAGAATGTGGAGCAAATTAGAGCCCTTTGCATTCCGATTTGACAAGAAATCTAATGAAGGGAAACCATCCACCCAATGCAATGAAAAATCAGACTTGAAAACTGGCAACCCATTCACATTTTATAGATGAAGATAAGTATTTCACTAAAACACCAAGGTAAGTACAATTTTATAATGTATATGCTGCTAACTAGGTTGGTTAAGTAGTTAACAGCACTCAGCCAACCAACAGACTGTGGATTTGAATCCCACTATATGTATGGATGTTTGTGATTGTTTATAAGTGGGAGAGCCCGGCTGTAAGACCACTGTTTTAGAGCAGTGCTTCCCAAAGTTATGGATGTAAAAGCCCCCTTGGAAAAATTGAAATATTTCACAGCCTCCATTGGAAAAAAAAAATCATAATACACACATATTATTATAATATTTATCGTATTTATATTTATACAAAACATACACAGCAAATATCGCAAAAATCAAATGCAAATATTACATTTTTAGCATCTTACATACAAATTTGACATGGCACATGTAGTCTTGAAATATTTTAAATTTGTTTTCATTATTTCATGGCTCCCCCCCCAAGGGGGCCGTGGCCCGCAGTTTGGGAAGCACTGGTTTAGAGGATTGAAGTTGCTTGAAAAGTTCCATGTTTGGTCTTTAGAGAAGGGTTTTTGAAACTATGGAAAAACTAAATAATGATATAAAAAAAAAATAATAAGATTGATTAGAGAGAAAAAAAAATCTTTATTTCACCTACTATATGAATGTATTATCTCTCTTCTTCTCTTCCGCTCATGGCAGGTTGAGTTCCTCAAAGACGAAGTTTTGCCATTTCTTTCTGTCTGCTGTCTCTTTATGAAGTTCTATTATGGAGTTTAAGTGGGTGCTTTCTTTAATGTTGTCAATCCATTTCTTTCTTGGTCTTCCTTTGCTGGGCTGTCCTTCAATTCTACCATTTAATAATATGTTTGGTAGTCTTTCTGGGTTCATTCTTGAAACATGTCCAAACCAGCTTAGTTGGCTCTTTTTTAGTGCTGTAATTATTGTTTCTTTAAAGTCAAGTTCTTCTCTGACTTTTTCATTTGTTTTTCTTTCTGTCCAGTTTGTTCTATTGATTTTTCTTAGGCATTTCATTTCAAAATCATTGAGTTTATCCATTTCTTTTTTTTTTTAAGATTCAGCATTCTAAGCCACAGAGTACTGGGAATTATCATTGTTTTATATATTTTTAATTTGAGTTCTTTGCTTAATCTTTTATCGTTCCATATTTTTTGTAGTCTGCCCATTGTTATCCATCCATTATTGATTCTGTGTTTTATGGTTTCGAAATAGTCTAGATCTTCAGTGATCATCGAGCCTAGGTAATTGAATTTCATTACTTGTTCTATATTATGGTTTCCTATTTTCATTTGGATTGCTTCTATTTTTCTTCCTATTACCATTTGTTTTGCTTTACTAAAAAAAACTGATTTTCATATCATATTTGTTACTTGTTTGATGCATGTTGGTCAGGATATTTTCTAATTTTTCTTGGCTGTCTGTAGTGATAACTTTAACTGTGTTATATTTCTTCCATTTATAGTTAATGCCTTCACACATCTGTAGTCCTTTGTCTACTACAGGTATCCCTTGATTAACGCAGTTAATTAATCCCTCAATGTTACCGCATATATCAAAATCACGTTAATCAAATCTGATAATCAATGGTAAAAATTACAATTCGTCCATGATCGATTTCCGTATTAATAATTCGTTTTATGTGGTACTCTTTTAGGTTAGGAAAGATAAAAAATGAATGCAAAGTAAATGTTTAATTTACTTAATTAAAAAAATTAGGTTTAATTAAAAAAAATGAATGCAAAGTAAATGCTTGTACCTACATTATTTACTGCAATTTTTTTATCAAAAGAAGTTATCAAGAGTCGTTTGAGCAGTTTTATTTTTTTTTCTTATTGGCATAAATTCTATGATAACAAGCAAAATGACTCTCCATTCTTCGGCAAACAAGCAATAAAATGTAAGGGAAAAAACACTGCAAATATAATACATGATGGTACAAATTAAGTGGATATTGAATCCAACATTATTTCAAAGCTGAATAGAGAAACTACTAGAATTTCATACCGAATATATAGAAACTAAAAGTTTCGGCAGATGCAAGCATAAATAACCTTATGGGCAACTCATAGTAAAGGTGGAGTAAGCTCCAGATCACTTTCCTTAGTATTTTCCATAAATGTAAAGCACATCTCCTAGAGGACATGTATGATAAATAAGTCTTTGGCTCTCTATTGTAATACACGATAGTTTATTTATTTTCAGTTACAATCTAAAAATTATTGAACAAAGAATAATGAAAAAAACAACAACTAAACCATACTATACTGACATCGGAGGTCGCGGTATCTCTCAGATACAGTTTACTGTCAAATATCACAAACCTTTACATAACATGTGTTAAACCAAATTGACAACAAAAATGTGAAATGATATTTCACAAAAAACAGTGTGAAATATCACTCGTAACATGTGAATGCACAGCTACTCATTACCTCCAAGCTATACAATGAATTGTGTAAGAATATTTATATTAAACATTTTGCTTGTATTTGTCAGATCAGCTGCGAGCTCCTCAGGGTTAAAGGCACGTTAATCAAAACTCTTGCCACGTATATCAAGGGATTGCCGCAATTAATTTTGCCGCGATAATCAAATCCGCATTAAGCAAAACCGTGCTAAGCAAGGGATACCTGTACTTCTTTTAGGTACAGGTTGAATAAATATGGTGACAATGGACAGCCTTGCATAACTCCTTTTTTAATTGCTATTTTATCTGTTTCTATGTTTTTGTAATTCACTGTTGCTTACGTGTTTCTGAATAGTAATTCTTGATACAATTTAATAGGTATTTGTCGAACCCTCTGTTTTCTAGAATTTTAATGAGTTTGCTTCTGTTTATTGAGTCAAAAGCTTGTTTGAAGTCGGTAAAACAGCAGTAGAGTTTTTTATTTTTGTCTCTCATAAGATCTGCTAATCTGTTTAATGTGAAAATGCATCTGTTGTGCTTCTGCTATTTCTGAATCCCATTTGCTCTTCTTCCATCTGTTTTTTCATAGGAATGTTTAACTCTGTTTTGAAGAATCCTGATGAATATTTTATAGCAGTGGCTTAGAAGGGTCGATAGGTCTATAGTTAGTGCAGGATCTGACATCTCCTTTTTTGTGGATGGGTATGATCTGGCCTGTTCTCCATTCTGGTAAATTTCCTTTCTTTAGTATTTTGTTGAACAGTTCCCTTAGGTAATTTATTATGTTTTCTCCCCCTTTTTCTAGAAGTTCTTTTGGAATGTTGTCTATTCCTGGTGCTTTATTATTTTTCATTTGTTTGATTGCTCTATGTATTTCTTCATTTAGGATGCCTTTTGTGTCAGAAGTTTCTTCTGGATTGAAGACGTTTTGATCTATGTTTTCTTCAGCTGCAAATGTTTCTTTAAAATGATTAGTCCATATTTCTTTTATGGTTTCATGGCTACTTGTTGTGGTTCCATCTTTTTGCAGTATAGAAACTGGGTTGAGTGTGAATGTGTTCTAGTTAACTCTTTAACTATTTCATAAATGGTCTTGGAGTGATGTTTTTTTTTATACTTCACACATTCCTGCTTTTTCTTCTAAATATGCGATTTTTGCTAATCTGCATTTTTTGTCTATTTCTTTTTTTCAAGTTTTTGTATAACCTTGTATTTTCTTCATTATCTTCTTTTGAGAGGTTAGTTTTGGATATCCTTTTTTTCTCCCATAAGTCCAAAATCTCTGGTGTAAGCCAATCTTTATTTACTCTTGTCTGGTAGCCCAGGTGTTTTGTTGCTGTTTCTTTAATAATTTCTTTACCTTTTTTCCAAGACTCTGAGACCATATCTAAAGAAGATCATTTAATTTTTCTTTCAGTATTCTTAGATCTTAGATACTTAGATCTTGTCAAACTATCATTGAGTTTTGAGATGTCTGTCTTCTTTTGTTTTTGATGGTTTATTCTGTTTCTTTTGAAACTGATTTTTAGTTTGGCTGATAGTAGTTCATGGTCTGTATCCATGTCGATTTTTTTTAATGTTTTGTTTGACATTTTGGAAGGAATGTTTCCATTTCGTATTAACAATTATATAGTCTATACAGTTTTTGATTTAATTGTTTGGATGTCCAGGTGTATTCGTGTTGTGGCCTGTGGTAGAATAAGGTATTTATAATTAACAGTTGATTTATTTTGCAAAAATTAATCAGTCCTCTCCTCTCTCATTCATCTCTCCATGACCAAATTTTTCCATTACTACTGCTTTATCTGAGTACTGACTGATCTTTGCATTAAAATCCTCTGTAATAATCACTATATCTCTTATACTTGTTTGCCTTGATTTCTTCTTGCAGTTGTTCAAAAAATTGACTTATTCTCCTCTTCATGTGATTGGTTTGGGGCATAAACTTCTATTTTTTATATATATTCCTTTTTCTTTTGCTTTGAATCTTACTGAGACGATTCTAGAGGAAATTGGTCTTACATCAACTATTGAGTTTTTAGGAGCCATTTTTTAATGATTTGTGCTACACCTTCTCTGTGATAGTTATCTTTCCTTCCTGAGTAAAATATGCTTGCGTTTTTTTATGTTGATTATTCCCTCACCTGTCCAGTGGGCCTCTCAACTCCCACTAGTTCAAATTCTCTCTCTCCCTATCAGTTTTAATTTGTCAGGCTTGTACAGCATTCTGATGTCGATGGTTAAAATATTTTACATGCAGTTTGCATTCGACATAGCTGTCTTCTCGCCTACTTTATGGGGCTTGAGTTAGACACGTGGGCTCTCCCATACGCAGTACATTATTTCTGCTTCTATTTGCTGGGCGATTCATCTTTAAGGATTTTAAGCAATTAATGCAGCTGGCTTGGCATTCCTCTGCTGCATACTTGTTGGTCCCCAGGAGGTATTTCATTTCTCTCCTACCACCCATTCCTGGGAGGCATTCCCCAATCTGCCACCTGGGAATGTGCTTTCTAGGGGTTACAGGCATCCCCCTGAAAGGAATGTACTGTAGATTTACAAAAACCTTTCATGGGTAGGACCCCATGACTCAGTCCTCCATCTTGAAACCTGGGAATCATGTCCAGTGCTGGAATTTTGTAATTTGCTTGGTGCCAGTCATTAGCTGCATTGATATATCTTGTTCTGAAAAAGTTAAATTCATTTATGAGA
The DNA here is from genome assembly GCF_054136105.1 of Typopeltis vanoorti. Classification (NCBI taxonomy): domain Eukaryota; kingdom Metazoa; phylum Arthropoda; class Arachnida; order Uropygi; family Thelyphonidae; genus Typopeltis; species Typopeltis vanoorti. The sequence goes on along the minus strand of NC_143552.1, from coordinate 4,381,119 downwards.
ATAATAGTATTTGCAGTTGACATGAACAAAAATGACCCCTCATGCCATTTCTGAAAAATATCTTGATCATCACTTCAGAGTTTATTGGTCCAATTTATATTTGATGATTGTCATGTGGATAACATTGTAGAAGATTTCTGCAAGATGAAGTGCTACTACTCTTAGATGATGTCTTCAGCTGGATAACATTATGTACTTCCAAGCTTCTTTATGTTTTTCCTTCTTCCTTCAGGTCAGTGATTGTTCTCTCGCCATTGGATTAATTGTAATTGTTTGCAAATTACTTCAGATGTATGGACCTACACATGTGTATATTTTAATATATACATGGTTTTAAAAAGGGCGTATACAACTTTGCAGTAGAACAGAAAATAACCCAGAGGATGTACAGAAGCTGAGTGAGTGTCATAATGTAGTGAAACACATCAATTTTTGGTCACATAACTTTATTACCAAATGACATTGCTAAATGGTGTGATATGTCACACTATTTGGAAATGATAACTTTCAATGGTGCAGAGTGAGCACATTGTGTTTTGGTTTGAGAAAATGAAGTCTGCAACACAAGTTCAGAGGAATTTTTGCACAAAATACAGCAAAGAACCTTTTAGCAGGTGCATGATCTACACGTGGCAAGAATTTTTTGAAACAGGCTGTTCTGTGCATCATTCAAGGTCAACAGGAAGGCTGTGTGTGGAAGAAGTTTGGGAAAGTTTCCAGAGAAGCCCTGGAAAGTCAACCAGATGGGCATCTTCAAATTGTTCCACATGTCACTGTGTGGTGTGTTTTACAACAGCGTGGTCCTAAATTTACCCTTGTGTTACTTTGAAGAAGGACGATAAGATATGCCAGGGTTTCTGTATGGAAATGATCAGTAGGATAGAACAAAATGAGGACTTTTTGGAAACTATCGTTTTTCAGTGATGAGTGCCCTTTTCATGTAAGTGGGCAAGTAAACACAAGTGTGGAATTTGGGGAAGTGAAAATCCACACGGCACTGTAGAACATGATCAAGGCTAACATTTTTTGCGTTATAAGCAAGAAGAAAGTGTATGGCCCCTTCTTTTTTTTCGGAGTCTACCATTACGGGTGGTGTATATCTGGACATGCTAAGAGCATACCTAATACCATGAATAGATGACGATGACCGTGATGGATGCTTACTCTAGCAAGACAAATCACCTCCTCATTCCCTGAGAGACGTAATATCTTACCTCGACACCCATTTTCCAGCAGATGGATTGGTAGAGGGGCACCTGTAGCATGGCCACCATGTTCCCCCGACCTTGCAGCGTTAGATATTTTCTTGTGGGACTTTGTGAAAGATCGAGTGTTTGTATCTCCACTACCAACTAGTTTGGATGAGCTGTGTTCCAGAATTACTGCCGCTATTGCCAAAGTTATACCAGATATTCTCTGCCATGTGTGGCAGTAAATTGATTACAGATGGGATGTCTACAGAATTACTGGAGGCAGTCATATCGAAATTTAACTGTCTGTGTTGAAACTTCAAGTGTTACACTACACTTGCACAGTAACAAAAATTGTTCATTTATTGCTATTTACCTTCTGTTGTCATTCAAAATTGTATAATCCCTTTTGAAACACCCTGTATGTGTGTGTTTCCAATTCATGTTTACTGTTGTAAACATGAATTGGAAATTCTTGAATAAATGCTTTTCAAAGTATACCATATCTCCATTCTTATTTTTTAAGAATCCATATGTTCCTTTTTGTTTTCTAAATTCAGACAACCATAGTTCTTTAACCATTTAATATCAGACTGAGATTATGTTAGCTCATATCAAGTTTTTATTCAGTAAAACCTGTTATTAGCTCCCATAATTATACACATTCAATTCCTTTGGCTAGCATGCTACTTTTAAATTAGACCTTTCTCTCTTTCCTATCTCTTTTAGTTTCAATTTGTGAATAATCTTACTGTATAGTCTAGTAAAAAAAGCTTCTAATCAGTTTATAGATTTCTATCATTCTTTCCCATATAACATCAATAAAGATAACATCAATGGTGAGGTTGTTACACCTTTCCTGCTGATGGAACCAACTTTATCTTCTTTGGCACTGAACAATTGGCTTCTGTCCACTGTTTTGACTGCTGTTTGGATTCTGGTGTGTAATGGTGAATCCAAGTCTCATCCATAGTAATAAATCAATGCACAAAATCAGTTTTATTCTTGTTAAAACGCTCCTATAGTCTCAGCAATGCACTTGCTCAATGATTTCTGGTGGTGTTACACCTTTTGGACATCCTTCACATGGATCATCTTCAAGGCTGGTACGGCCACATTTAAACTTGGCAGCCCATTTTCTTAATTGTCGAAAACGAAGGAGAAGAGTGCTCATAAAGTTTTATGAACTTTGAATTTCTTTTGGCGTTAAATCATCTTTTACAAAGAATTTTATAACTGCACGATACTCAATTTTATCCATTTCAAGGGATACAGGCAACACTTTTGCTTCAGACAGCTGTATAAAACAAACTATTTGATAGAATGACTTGCAGTTTCACATGGATGCTTATGACAGATGTACCAACTTAGAAAAAAAAAATCATGCTGATAGTGTTGTCATCTATAGTCAAGGGCGAGAACTTTTCAGACCACTAATGTATTTTTGGGCAATCTAACAGATAAGCTTAGGTGTTGACGGTTATTCGTGACTTATTTTCCACTATCTTTTGTCGGCAATGGCCAATAACGTGAGACTAGATATAGCAAGTATTCTAAACAAGGCTAAACCTCCTAAAAGCAATATGCCATGTAATCAAATAACTGCCTTAAAAAGTTATATAAGAATAAAAATATTATTATTACAAAAGCCAATAAAGGAAATGCAAAAGTTATCATGAATCAAGGAGAGCTTAACAGAAAAATGCAAGACCTCCTATGTGACGGTTCCACGTATCAAATTATACATCAAGACCCCACGATGTCTCAAAGGAAAAAAGTCCGAAAATTACTGAAAAAAGTGACGTCATGGCCCAAAGAAATCATCAGGAAGATAAAATCAATTCGTATTATACCACCTCGTATTTATGGATTACCAAAATTCCACAAAACTAATATCCCCCTATATCCCATAGTCGATAGCATAGATAGTCCCACATATAAACTGGCCCAGCATTTAGCCAAGTCACTTGCTCCCCCTTACTGGCAACTCCTCTACTTGTATAAAAAATTCAGTCCACTTCAAAACACTGATTAAAAACCTTATCCTAGAAAATTCAGACATAATGGTTAGTTATGTCACCTTTTTAATTACCAATGCACCACTTATAGACACTCTTGATTTAATCAAGTCTAAATTTCTCCCTGATATTTTTGAATTATTTAAATTTACTATGAATGCAGGTTACTTTACATGGGGAGGAAAATTCTACAAACAGATTAATGGTACTGCTATGGGTCCCCCTCCTCCCCCTCCCACTTTAGCAAATTTTTACATGAAACACTTTGAAAACAAAGTACTTACCACAGCTGCACACAAGCCACAAGTGTGGTTATGCTGTGTAGATGATGTGTTTGCCATCTGGCCCCATGGACATGACACTTTGGATGCGTTTGTCACCTACCTAAACAGCCAACACCCCAAAATCCACTTCAGTAGAAAAAGAATCTAATAACTGCTTACCATTTCTTGACACATTAGTCAATCACCTTTCAGATGGATCACTATCTTTTTCCATTTACAGAAAGCCTACACACACAGGAAGATTATTATTATTATCACCCCAAGACCTCTTGGAGTCAAAGACTCATCTGGGAGGTCCTTTTATCACACACACAACTAATTATACTGTGCCTTGAACACATTCAAACTCCTTGCAGACACCACACACTCAGCAAGGCATTCAAATCATTTACAACTCTGCACAAAAAAAATATGCCCCTCACTCCCATACTCACACCCCCCTCTGCACGGTTTCCAACGATGACCTCTGGTTCTCTCCCAATCTCCCACTATTTTCTGTAGAACTTCTCCAGCATTGATCCTATAACAACCCTTTACCAACTTATAGGTATCTATCATATCTTCCCTCTTTCTCCTGTCCACCAGACTCTGCAAATTACATCTTCTCAATCTTTCCTCATACTCGACATTCCAGAGGTCAGAAACTACCTTAGTCAGTCGTCTTTGGACCCTTTCCAACATCTCTTCATCCTTCTGAAAACCAGGTGACCAAATCTGGGCACAATAGTCCATGTATGGCCTAATCAAAGCCTTATACAACGGAACAAGAATCTCCCTACTTTTACACTTCAGTGTCCTCTGCATCATTTCCAGAAGTGTGTTGTCTTTACAATTTTGGCTATGTGTCCTCTGAATTTCAGATCCTTATCCACTATCACCCCAAGATCTCTTATTTCTTCCACCTCCAACAATATGTCCTCACCAAGCATAAATTCTGCATCCTATCTTTGTTTTCCAGATTTTAAAACCTTACATTTTGCAACATTGAACTCGCATTCCCATTTCCGTGCCCAATCACTCAATTTATTCAAGTCTTCTTGTAAGGCCACAGCATCTTCACTGCTCTTCATGGTTTGTCCCAACTTTGCATCATCTGCAAACAATTGAATATCTCTATCCAAATCTTCACCAATATCATTAATATACAAGTTAAAAGTAATGGCCCTTAAACAGACTCCTGAGGCACTTCACTAGTGACTTTCCTTTTCCTGGATATCGCTCCCCCATACACAACTTGTTGATACCTATCAGATAGCCACTCTCCAATCCAATGCACTAATCTAATATCCAACCCCATCTACTCTAGTTTGACTATCAATTTATCATGAGGTACTCTATCATCCATCTCACACCTACCTTATTTAACCTTCTCACCCTTGGAATACATTTAGACATTGCATCTACTAGATAGTTTTTGAAAATCCCCCAAGCTGCATTGATCCCTTTTCCAGCTACACTGCCTGATGGCAACCACCCAGGTAATCACCTCATGGTCACTCTCACCAATTGGTGGATGATTTGATACCTCATTTATAATTACATCCTCTGATGAGATGACCAAATCCAAGACCCTCAATCATGGCATGCCCTCTGTTACATACTACATAAAGATACCTAAGTAAACAAGCACATCATCATCCAGTCGAACAGTATGGCATTTTAAAAACACTTACACACAGAGCCATTTGTTCTAACGATACAGCTCTGACCACAGAACTCAAATATCTGTGCCATACATTCTTAGCCAAGCTATAATCCCTACAAAACAGATAAAATACTACAATGCCCATTACTCTGCCCTCATCTAATACACAAGAACACAACATGACCATTTCTATTCCCCATGTCAGAGGTACATCAGAAAAGATAGCCAAAGTATTAATGAAACATGGCCTTCGCACCACTTTCAAACCTCATGTCAAACTAGGAACTCTGATCCGCTCACCTAAGGATAAACTTCATCCTTTAGCACATCCAGGAATGTATGAAGTTCCCTGTGATTTGACCTATTTGGCAAACAGGAAGATCAGTTAACATTTGCCTGGAAGAACATGAAAAATACATTCACTATTATTACTATGGCAAGTCAGGACTGGCAGACCACGCTTTGGACACTCCTTCACACAGGATTAGATGAAGGGAAACGAATGTGCTATTTAGGAGTCGTTACAGATCTGAACGATTATTTTTTGAGTCAGCAATGGCTCTGAAGAATTCTCCCAACTTTAACAAATATGGTTGCATTAATTTGCCAAAAAGTTTGGGAGACTGTTATCCTAAGAGAAACTCCTCATAGCTGTTTTTTTTTTTTTCCCGTTAGAGGGCTCCAAAAAATAGGACTTTAGATCTTTTGTCCATTGCAATTGTATTGTTTCACTCACTCACTGTTGCATGTACGTGTACAAGTGTGTTGTGCTCTGATGATGCTGAGTTGAAATTCAGCAAAATATAAGAAATTAATAAAATATCTCTTGGATAAAATTATGTTGAGAAGTTGGAATGACGGGGGGGGTACATTTGCCATTGTCAGTGAAGCGTGCATTGGAGGCAAAGTGCAAAGCCAGGAGATTAGCTTTTTCTGTGGTTGATGTTGCAATTCAGCCATCTGGGTATGATAGGGGTGGGAAGTGTAGGACAGAAGTTACGACCAATTGCTTTATGAATGGAAAACTATTCTACTCAGGAAGAAAAGATAACATCAATTGAGAGGTTGTTGCAGTACTAGTCAATCACTTGCAGAACTTCATCTTAACCATAGATCCACATGGTCCAAGAATTATAACAATTGATTTAAAGGGGAAAAAAAGGATGTTTTTTCAAAATTATCCCGATTTATGCTCCAGATAAGTCACAAGAAGATGAAGAATTAGACTTTCTACCAGCAACTACTGGATCTTATTGACAAAACAAAGGACATCTTAATAGTGATGGCAGGCTTCATTGCCAGGGTTGGGAGATTTACACAAGGCATGAAAGATGTGATGGGCAAATTTGGAGTGGATGAGTAAACTGAATGAGCATAAAACTGCTGGAATTCTGTAAATATAACAATCTGTTCATCTCAAACACTATATTTTTCCATAGACTATCATGCAAGTACATATGGACATCTCTCCAGATGGTGTGGTCAAAAATTGTAGTGATTACATTCTGATCAAAAATAACTGGAAATCCTTAATCCAAAATTTAAGAATACTAAAGATACCAGATTTTGACTCTTATAATGAATTACTAGCTGCAAAAATTAAGTTGAAATTAAAAAATTGTAAACCAAAGATCCTAAGCAATACTATTAATATAACAAAACTGAAAGATATAACTATACAAAACAACTACAGAAACATAATAGAAACAGAGTTAAAGAAAATAATCTTTGACAGTGTAGAAAATCTATGGAAATGGGACATAGCAGTTATGGTAAATGCTGCAAGAAAAATGCTTCGTACAAATAACAAATACAATTAGAGCAAATAACCGATTGGATAACCAGAGAAATTTTGGAAACCATAGAAGAAAAAGGAACTTCAAAAAATACTTTGAACAGAGAAAGTGCAGTGAAAAGTAAGTAACATTATAAAAGACTGAAAAACAAAATAAATAGAATGTGCAAATCTGCCAGAAATGCTTAGGTGGAAGAAAAGCAGAAGTGTGTTAATAAGCCAATAAAAAGAATGATAGCAACACTATATAAAATTTTAAAAGAATTACCAAAAGCACCCCAAAACAGATCACTAAAAATGAAAGAGGAAAATAATATCGAAACTGGAACATTTCAAGAGATTAAAAAAAGAAAAAAATTGGAAAGAATATTATCACATACTTTTCCAGAGGGAGGAAGACTGGTAAAACACAAATGAAGAGCCCGAAAGAGAGAAAAAAAAAAGTGCCATTTAGAATAAAAGAAGAAATTTTGAATGCAATAAACCAAATGAATTTATCTAAGTTACCTGGTTATGATGAATTTCCTATTGAGCTGTTAAAATATCGTGGCATAGCAGCCATCAATTTTCTGCTTGAAGTAGAGTAGTGTGCCCTCCCTCGATGAGTCCTTGGACTCCCTGGATGTGTCATGTAATAATAATAATAACTTTTTAACCAAATACTATATACTGGTGAAATTCCAACCAAATACCAATTCTTAAAAAGGGGGGAGATACACGAAGGTGTGAAAATTATAGACCCGTAACATTGCTAAGTCATAGCTATAAAATTTTCCCACATTTTATTCAAAATAGAATTCAGACTTTAATGAATTACACAATAAGAGAAGATCAAGCAGAATTCAGACCTGGAAGGTCTTATTATGGACCATATTTTTACAGTTAATAGCCTGGCTTGAAAAGTACTGGGCATACAACTCACCTATATACTGCAGTTTTATTGACTTCAAACAAGCATTTGATTCCACTGACAGGCACAAAATGACAACCATCTTAATCTAATAAATTAGATTTAGAAATACAAACTATTATTATAAAGATACAAAAGCAACTGTCAAAATAAAAAAATTGACAAATTCAAAGTAGAAAAAGAAATTATGCAGGGTGGCCTGCTCTAACCAAATTTATTTACTATCTATCTCAAAGAAATATGCAAACCCATAACTGAGGAATCAGGTCTACAAATACATGGCATGAATATCAATCACTTTAAATATGCTGAAGATATTATTTTGCAGATTTATATTCTGCTTGATTTATATAATTTTGCATCACCATACTGAAGCCTTTTGGCTCTTTATTTTAGTAAATACTTTATGCACTAACCAAGAGTTTGCTTACGAAAAATACACCTCTTCTACACTTCAAGTTCCTTAGTACTGAACGAGAGATTTTGTTCTCTTAATGTTTCTGTCTGGTCTCTGAGGAGAACCACCCAGTTTGAAACAACTGTCAGGCCAATGAAACCTTATCAAAATGGACCAATAGAAGGCAAATATATGGACACTTGGGCAAGCAATCATGTTTTCTATAAGGTCCATGCTAGGGCAACTTGTAAATATCAGCGAATGTATTTCTGTAAGCTCTCTGGACAAATTTCGTAAGAAACTTTCATAGTTTCTACATTCGGCTTTGAAATAATGCTGGATTTAATATCCACTTCATTTATATAATTTTGCATCACCAAACTGAAGCCTTTTGGATCTTTATTTTAGTAATTATATCTATCTATTTAAGTATATATAGTGATCTCTAAATTATCTGACCTTGGAATAAGGTTTCATTGGCCTGACAGTTGTTTCAAACTGGGTGGTTCTCCTCAGAGACCAGACAGATTCAATTAATCAGCCCTTGAATGGGTTCGTTTGTCAACTTTATTTGTAGTGCAACAAATAGCTGTGCCTTTTGTTATTCATCTGTACTACCACTATGGTTGGACAATCAATTGAGGGTTTACTGTGTGCACGTGTGCACACCCACACACACACCCACACACACCAGTGGTGTTGCTTGCTCATTTCAGTTGGGTGTGCTTATGCAACCTGCGCTACAAAATTCATGTTGTCACACCTTATGACTACATTTTTATCAATGTATGAAAGTTTTAAGGGTGCACAGCACATCTAATCCTTTTTTCTAATCCTTTCTACAACTTGTTCTCAAGTTAGTTGATCTCTGGCATTGGCAAACAGTTTTTTTTTCTCCCAGAAACTCAGGTTTTTCGTCCCGTAAACTTAAGAAAACCATAGAATCCACATTATTTCACACAGTAACATATCCTGTTAGGTACCAAGAGATGGCAGCACTTGTTTTGCAGGTCTCTTCATCGGTGGCTGCCTATAATTAGTGATAGAAATGGACCAGCTATCTCTGATTGGCTTCTGGTGGAAATTGAACTGTCCACTCAGTCTTCAAAAGCTAGATATGGTTTAAAGGCCTCACCTACTCCCTACAAGGGAATAAAAGGCGTTAGTTTATTACCTTTCTGTTTATCCAATCTAATGTTTGAAAACGTTATACTGTATTTTTGGACACACCTTTTTAAATAGAGAAATTGACTTAGAATTGGGGTGTGTCTTATGGTCCAAAGGTAGGCGATACTGGGTAAGTCTTGAATTCCAACATTTTTGATGCGAGCCAAACGCGTGTCTCGCTGCATATGTGGGAATTCCTGATTTATATACAAAAACTTTACGAGCATCAACAGTAGTTAGTGGACGAGCATCTGTAGTTTTGAATGAACGAGACGATTATTAAGTCTTTTAAAAAATGCGACCTAAGTAATTCGATGGATGATACTGTAGATGACTTAGTTTTTGAAGAAAGTGATAACGATAGTTCAGACAGTAATGAGACGAGTGATAGTGCCTGAGGCGAACAGAATTCTGCTGGTACAAGTTATGGTAATAATAAATGAAATTTAAGGTTTGTGAATATTTTTATATAATAATACATTTTTTCTAAAAATTGTCTCATAAATTTGGGATGTCTTATAGTCCAGTGCATCTTATCGTCCAAAAAATATGGTACTTTAATTTAGTTCTTTCTTTTGAGTTTGTATTATTCTCCAGATTTTTCTTCGAGTTCCATAAAAATCACATTCTTATTCTTTGGAGTAGTTATTCCAATATTTCTGTTACTTTATTTCATATAATTTTATATTCTTTATAAATCACGGTATTTGATTGGTTTTGTAGATGTCTGAGAAATACAGTTTTCTTTTCTTTCAGTACTACTCAAACCAGTTTCGACCTTTATTGTGGTCTCAGCAGTGGGAGCTACACCCAGAAGTGATTACTTCAACCTTGGTATCACTTCTGGGTCTGGCTCCCACTGACAAGATCTTAATAAAGGTCAAAACTGGTCTGGGCGGTGACTTTTCCCATAATGCATGGCATTACACATGTTTGCAAGGATATGTGCATTGCATTATGGGATACTAAGGCAACTGATGTGAAGTCATTAGTCTCTATATACAAGTAGCCCAGTCGTGAAGTGGCTTCATGCACAAACTTTGTTTGCTTACACTTGGATAAAGAAGGAAATCAAGAATAGAATTTCTTAACATCTTTAATTTTCTTTATCTCTAATCCTGCACAAATTTTAATGTTATGATATTCAAGTTCTGCAATTAATAATTCTTCTCCTGTCAGGGATTGTATATTCCAGCTGCTAATTCTCAGTATTTCCTGTTTTAGTTTCATTTTAAGTCATTTCTGATGTAGCCATCTGGTCTTTTAAACTTTAGTTCCTTTGAGCAGTTGGATTCAACAGTCTCTGGAAAGCTTCACGAAAAATATCATACTTTTCCTGTCAGGATCTCATCCTCATTCAACCACATTTCACTTATTCCAACAATTTTTGGGTGAATGAACTCAATCAGTGCAACAATTTCATTCCCCTTGTTTCTAATACTTCTAGCATTTGTATACAAACATATAACAGTTCATTTCTCGAGCTATAATAAGTTTCACTGATGCCACTTATTAGATATGATTTCTCCATGCCTTCTTTGACTCATTCCTCTTTCTTTCTTTCTCTCTCTCTTGTTCTCACTCATTACCCATCCCCAAACCCTCTTCAAACCCAACTGTTGAAAGAGGGTTCTTGTCTACTCAACACTTCATCTTCGAGCGTCAACCTCTCTCATGTTGTGTTACCTTTGTTCCCCACATTTCCCTGTATTTCTTGCACACTTGTTCTCTCCTCTACACTCATGCTACCAACTTCTCTGTTCATAAGCACACTTCAGTCTCTCCTTCCTTATTCTTCTGCTTTTCTGCATTGCTTCTTGCTTGCTCAAATCCATTCTCTGCACTCATTATTCTCCTTTCCAGTTGCAGCATCTGAAATGACTCATATTGTTCCCGGACCATTTTTCCGAATGTATAATTTTATGAGAGTATATTTTTATGAAAATTTATAGTTTTTACTTTCTTAATACCAAGTGTAGCATTAAGTAACGTAGAGAATAATGATTGATAATCATTGACATGTGTCAAGAATTGTTTCACCATCACTAACTAATAGTTGGCCAGAAAATTAATTAAAATTCATGGAGAAAATACAAGATGAACCTAATTTAATCATCAGGGCGAGGAGGGTTGAAACTACTCCTGAATGGATATATTTACTACAAGAGTAAATCTGGTCCACAGGGATTGTGGACTTAAATACAAATAAATAAAATAAATTTTAAAATTTTAAAAAATCCATTAGAAGGAAAAGATTACATGATCAACCAGCCAATCCTCCATCACTTCAGGAGTTATTCCAGATTCCAGACAGATACACTAAAACTCTTTAGGGTGAAAAGTTTCTTCTATGATTCCTATACTGATGAAGAAAGTCATGAAAACAGAGTTATTGTGTTTGGAACTAAAGAAAATCTACAGATTTTAATGAGCAGTCAAGAATGGTTTCTTGATGGTACATTCCAAGTCTGCCCCAGTATTTTTGTGCAAATGTTTACTGTTCTGGGAGTATTAGGAAGGCCTGGAGTAAATCCAGAAGATGGCGACAGAAATATCATTCTGCCAATGGAGTACTTGTATTCCATTGATTTACACCTTATTAGCAAATAAAGAACAAAATTGCTACGCTAAGATTTTGCATAGCATTTTGTTTCCAGCCCATGATTTTGCAATTGATGTTATGCAACCAACTCGAATAATGTGTGACTTCGAATTGGCCATCATAAATAGTGTAAGTGCTGTGTTCCCAAATTCAACAGTATCTTGCTGTCTTTTCCACTTATCCCAATCTTTATATAGAAGGATTCAGGTTGAGAGGCTACAAAAACTGTATAACAACCCTAAAGATCGTCGACTAAAGGATGTATTACATATGCTACTGGCTTTATCGTCTGTCCCTGTTGATGACGTTGTCGATGCCTTCAAGGAATTGAGAGAAGAGGTCTGCAATGATATCTTAACAATTTTTTATTACTTTGATTTGAATTATATATATCTGGCCAAAAGAGTATAGGAAAGAAGGCATTGAACACCCATCATTATCCATGTACTCTGTGGAACCAAACGAATTCACTATTCATAATCAACAATGGACGAACAGCCTGAGCGAAGGGTTTCATAACTGCTTCCAGTAAGTAGTTGGAAAGCAGCACCCCAATTTGTATTCAGCTATAACAGAGTTACAAAAAGAACAAGCTGGCTCTGAAACAATGATGTGCGAGTTCAGAATGGGTAGAATAGTAACGGCAGCACCAAAAAGGAAGTGGGCGGTTGTTCAGAAGAGTATTAAAACCATTGTCCTATGATATCAAAGTACAAAAAAGAGGGCCGACGAATTGACTACTTCCGGTATATTGAATACAATTTCACATTTTAGTGAGTCAATAAATTCATATATCCTAAGTTTTTTATTTTATTAAAAAGCTTATCTATTTTAGCATTACTTTTATTAATATTTTAGATTCTGTTATTTGGAATTGAACATTTGGAAAAATGCCCATTTGGAAAAATGGTGAGGGAATTGGCTAATATGGAACAATTAAAATGTAACTCTCTTCGATTCCTAGACACACTCGTCACACATCTCCCCTCAGGCTGTCTCTCCTTCTCAGTCTACCACAAACCTACACACACACACACACACACAGGCCAGTACATACACAGAAATTCTTATCACCACCCAACACATAAACTAAGTGTCATAAACACCCTTAAACACAGAGCTCAAACTATTTGTTCAAATGAACAAGCTCTAAACCAAGAATACAAGATCATCAACCATACATTTATAAAAAATGGATACAGTAAAAAAACTATTCACAAGATCCTCCACAGAGATACTAGTAAAAACAAAAAAGATTTCAAGAATGCTATTGCCATACCTTATGTTAGAGGCATTTCTGAAAAAATAGACAGAACACTATACAAATACACCCTCAAAACCACCTTTAAACCTCCAACAAAATTAAGACACCTACTCAGTTCTTCCAAGGATCCTCTTCCACACCTAGCCCACTGAGGGGTATACAAAATACAATGCACATGTAACCTACCATACATAAGGGAAACAGGCGAACTATCCCAATTAGGAAAGGCGAACACAAATGACCACATTAAATACCTCTGTTTTGGAAAAACCAGCCTTTCTGACCACGCACGCCAAACATACCACAGAATTGATTGGAAAAATACCAAGTCCCTACACTGCACCAAAACCTGGTTTGAGAGGAAATTCAAAGGAGCATGTGAAATGCTCAAACATAACCCAAATCTGAACAAAAATGATGGCCTGACCATTCCAAGAATGTGGAAGACCCATCTACAACCTTTATACCAACCAGAACAAGCCAAAGGAAACCCACTACAAGAAGACTCGGTGAAGTGGTTTTTTTCCCTTAACATTCCATAGCAACTTGAACTGTACAAGTCCTGAAGAAAACCATAGTATAACAATCTGAATTGTGCAAATTCATAAGAATCCTAGTACATGAGGACTTTAGCAGAGTTTATTGGAATTTTTTATTTATTAATTATAACTTTTTTTTCAATTTTATTTTAATTAATTATTGCTAGAGGTCAGGCTAAGAAAAAGATTAATTAACAGCATAGATTTAATTTACCAGTATAGAGTGCAAAGGCATGTAGCTTGGTTCCCTATATACATGTATCCTTCTGATGATGACCTCAATACAGGGGTCGAAACGTCGTTTATTTTATTAATAATTAGTAAAATAATCATTTCGACACGTGTGTGTTTTGTGTCCCTAAATTCGTAAATATGAATTAAAATGTAGTCCATCACTCTTATAAAGTTCCATTTGTCCTACACATTCACAAAATTCATTACTTTCTTTTCAAACCTTTCTGTTAACATAGCATTCATGATCTTTGCTCTCCACCTCATCTCATCATCTGTCATATCTGGACAGCACATTGACTAAGTACCTTTCCTATCACATGATTATCTTTTATTCTTCTCGACAACCTCCTGATATCCAGCCTTATATTCTCCTTTGCTTACTTACTCTTCACATCCAATGCCTTACTCTATTCATTTTACCTCAGAGAAAACAAGCTTGTACATCTTCTTGTTTACCACACCACTAATAATCAAATCCCCATAAAATTCCACTTGTGAGTCTTTTGTTACCTCTTATATATACGAACATCATTTGTTTCTGTTTTCTTCACTCTTCTCTATCTACAGTTCTCTTTATTTCATTCTGCACCTGTTTCATCTCTTGCCTCATCTTCACCAAGTCAGCTTTCCAATCTTGCAAAATTTTTTTCACTATCATTCTCTCTCTCTCACTTACTAATTTACAGTCCTGGCACATCTTTTTATTCCATCAGTCCCACTTGTCATCGTACCATTACATGCACACTGATTTTTAACTTTCATTCTTGCACACTTTCTTATTATTGATTGCACTGTTTCCTTTCACTATCAGTTTCATGTACTTTCTTAAATGCACAATCTTCCTCGACATCTGCTTCACTTACAGTACAATGGTTCCTGCTCTGATTCAAACGAGCCTTGTGGTCCATCAGCACATCACACTTGACATTTCTTTATTTTATGCTTTATTGTGTTCTCCTACTTATATCACTTATCTTAAATTGTCACTTATATCACTTATCTTAAATTGTCACTGTGTAGTGTTTTAATTTTAACTATATACTTCTATGGTCTATACACACACAAATATCAGAACACTATACTCTCTCATCTACAGTAAAATCTATCCACACACTTGGCCGTTTCTTAGAATGATTAAGTATATTAAATAATTAACAAAGGGTAGACTTCTGAATAGAGTCCGATCCTCAGCAATAATGGTCTGAAGTCACCTCCTAATCAGGTTCTGGCAATATTTATTTGATCAAGCTGCACCAGTCAGATCCCTAGGTTAGAAATTCCTCTTAACCAAGGAGTAACCTTCTGAAAATATACTAAGGAAATCAATCTATTAATTACTCTTTATCTCAATTTTATCTATCTCTCTTAAAATACTTTAGTTTGCAGTCGTGATCTCTGTCATATAATTCTTTCCTGCTCAGATTCAGATATTAGCAAGCGGTGCATTGGATTCAATTCAAGGCACAAAACAGGTTAAGATATTCAAGATACATTTATTAAATTCCCAAGATTGCACATTTACAAGAGTATACTCAGTTGGATTAGAGGTATCCTAAGCTATAAAGTTAAACATAGCAACTGTAATTCACACAACATCTCCAAACATAGGTTAATTTCACAGTACAAAATATTGTTAGCATCTTCTAAATATCCTTACTAGTCTACACATACTCTCAAAACAATCACATCGGTAACTTTATAGATCATTCTTCTTCTTCTTCTGCAGCTTCTCCCACTTAAGTGGGGTCACTGTTGATGATGAGTCTCCTCCATATCCTCCTGTCTTGGGCTGTCACCACATCCAAGTTCTTCATCCTCAAGTCCTCTTCTGCCAGCTCCCTCCATCTCTTCTTTGGCCACCCACGCTTCCTCCTTCCTTGCAAATCCATCTGCATGACCCTTCTTCCCACATATTCGACCTCCCTCCTCATCACATGACCAAACCATCTCAACCTTGCCTCCTGTATCTTCGCTCCTAAGTTCGTGACTTTCGCTATTCCCCTTACATAGTCATTTCTCAGATGATCCTTTCTGTTCACACCGCACATTCACCTAAGCATTCTCATCTCTGCTACTTCCATCCTGTTGATGTTATTTTTCCTCAGGGCCACGGTTTCTATAGCATACGTCATAGCTGGCCTCACTACTGTCCTATAGATTTTGCCTTTCAGGCACCCTCTTATCGCATAACACTCCAGCCATCTCTCTCCAGTTCCTCCAACCCGCTTGTATCCTGCATCCCACTTCTCAACTTCTCCATCTTCTTCCACTGTTGAACCTAAATATCTAAAGTCCCTCACCTTCCTGATGACATTTTCTTCCAGCTCCAGATCTGTCTCCTGGCTGCCGCCCACTGTGCAACACATATACTCTGTCTTACTTTTGCTCAGTCTCATACCTCTCTCTTCCAGTACTTTCTCCATCTTTCCAATTTAGTTCCTGCTTCTTCTCTTGAATCTGCACACAGCAAGATGTCATCTGCATACAACATTGTCCAAGGCGCATCTTCTCTCATCTCCTCCGTCACCACCTCCATCACAATGTTAAACAGAAACGGACTTAATGCTGACCCTCGATGCAAGCCAACTGTTACTTGAAAACTTTCTGCTGTCCTAGACAGGTCTGAACACTTGTCTTCACATTTCTGTACATCTCCCGCACCAACCTGACATATTTCTCCGGAACCTTCTACTCCCTCAGACACCTCCAGACTTCTTGCCTTGGCACTCTATCGTATGCTTTCTCCAGATCAATAAATGCCAGATGTAGCTCCCATTGTTTCTCTTGAAACTTTTCCATCATCTGCCGTAACCCAAAGATAGCATCTGTTGTTGATCTACCAGGGATGAAGCCAAATTGTTCCTTTGCAATCTCCACCTCCTTCCTCAATCTTCCATTAAGAACCCTTTCTAGGATTTTCATTGTGTGGGACATCAACTTTATTCCTCTGTAATTTTTACAGTCATGTGCATCCCCTTTACCATTGTAGATGGGGACAAGAGTACTCTCCCTCCATTCCTTGGGTATATTTTCCTGTTGGCAAACTTTCATGAACAGGTCCCACAGCAGGTCAATTCCCTCTTCCCCCGTGCCATCCATGCCTCCACTGGAATCCTGTCAGGGCCCATCAATTTTCCATTCTTCATCCTCTTCATGGCCTCCGTCACTTCCACTCTACTGATGTTCTGCACCATCCCCTCAGAAGGCTGCCCATCTTCTCTGTGAGTCCTTGCATTTTCCTCATTCAAAAGTTCCTCAAAGTATATTCTCCATCTGTTTCTTATGTCCACATCCCTCCATAATACTCTTCCTTCAGCGTCTTTGATCTGCCTCACATGTAAGATGTCCTTTGCTGCTTTATTTCTACATTTTGCTAGTTGGTAAATTTTTCTCTGTCCTTCCTCTGTTTCTAATTGATCATACAGATCTTGATATGCCATTGCCTTCGCCTGTGCCACGACTCTCTTGTCTTTTTGCTTTCTCTCTCTGTGCACCTCTCTATCCTCTTCCACTCTTGACTCATACCACTTCTGCTTTGCCTTCCTCTTGGCTGTCACTGCCACTTGTACATTATTATTCCACCACCAACCCTCCTTCTGCTCTCTAATCTTTCAAGATGTCTCAGCAAGCGCCTAGATTGCACAGCTAAGAATTACTTTTGAATTATGTTTCCACCAATCTTGTACACTTTCCAGTCCATCCGAAATCATCTCTAATGCCCTCTCACTAAAATGATTCCTCACACTCTCTTTTTTTACGCGAAACCACTTAATTGTCTTCATCCTGTGGCTTCCAGAGATCCTTATCTTCATTCTTATTTTAAAGTCTGCGCACAGCAGTCGGTGTTGCTGTGCCACTTTATCTGTTGGAATTACTTTACAATTTGTCACAACCTTAAGATGTTTTCTTCTAGTCAAAATGTATCAATTTGTGAACTGTTGTTACCACTCCTAAATGTTATCAAATGTTCTTCCCTCTTGTAGAAAATCGAGTTCACAATTGCCAGATCAAACGCTACTGCAAAGTCCACAACCCTCTCTCCTTCCTGGTTCATCATTCCCACTCCGTGGCCACCATGCCCCTTTCACAGTCTCTATTCGGTCTCCTTATGTGTCCATTCAAGTCTCCTCCTACAATCACCATCTCGTTTTCTTCCAGTTCCCTCATTTCTTCATCTAACACGGTCCAGAACTCATCTTTCTCCTCTGCTGTACAGCCAACTTACGGGGCATATACACATAATACGACCACCCGCTCTTCTCCAAGACCCAATTTCATTTGCATGATCTTGTTGTTCCTTCTACCCACTTCCAGTACTTCGCCCTTCATTCTGCCACATACCACAATTCCTACACCATTTCTTCCCTCGTTATTCACTCCAGTATAGAACAATTTATATCCATCTCCCCACATGTCTGCCACCTCTCTTCCCCTTCCAGTCATGCTCCCAACATTCAGTGTTCCCACTCGCAACATCCTCTCCACCTGCTGGGCTTGCTTCTTTAACCGCACCCGCCCTTGATGCGGTAGTCCTCGTCCACTTCTCACAGCTGTAGGGCGATGTGGCTGTGCATCGCTTAAGGGGTACGCCCTAGCCCTTATATCATTTTCTCTTTGACTCATATCATAGCTAGAGCTGGCAGTGAAGTTTTACGACTGAATGCCCTTCCTGACATCGACCCTCACCATTTATCCGGGCTTGGGACTGGCACCTATTGAGGCTAGCTTGCCTCCTTCGGTGGCTGCATAAGATGAAATGACTTAGCAAGATAGGAAAGATTCACCCCTAGCCCTCGAATACTCTAATAACATCAGAGTGAAGGAGCAAGGAGAGGAGAAAGAAGCAAAGAAAGAAGGGGAGGGACCAGTCTACAGAATAATATAACAGATGTATATTACATGAAGTAAGGCATGGTCCAGCATCTGGTATCTCGGGTTTGCCATGCCCGTACTCACTTTAGTGAGTACGGGCATGGCAAACTTTATAGATCATTACTCACAACAATTCAAACTGCATTTTATTCACATAAATACTTAAGAAATAGCCTTTAGATTTAAGATTTTAAGACACTGCTATCTAATATTCACTATAGTCCTCCTTCCTGCAAGTATAGAGTTCTAAAACATAACATCTCTTTTTTTCTATATCACAATATTCCTTTCTTTCTTAACAAAAGAATTATAAAAGGTTTTACATTACCATATTTCTGGAAACTCATTCAGTCTGTCAATTTTGCTTACTTCATCTCACGGAATGTTTAATTTTCTCCCAGGCTATTGACTCACAGGCTAGACTTGGACTTCATTGTTCTGCTTTTCCTTCCCATCTTCAACTAGAAACAGCATGACTTGGATCGACCCACATGGACATATATAGCACCCAGTTCCTTCATGCTTACTCGGGAAGCTACCGATTCTCTCCTCGTCGATTCCTTCCGTACGACATCATGAACCAACGGCAATGAATAGTTACACGCCATCGATAAGATCCCGAACTCGAACTCACATCGACTCCACAAGAAAATCCAAAGCAGACTAAAGACTTCAAGAAGCTAAAAAAGTGTCTTGCAAGGGGGGCAAACCCTTTTTATACCTTCTACCCTCGGCACCCTCTTTTGTGCACGTGTTGTATATTCTATTCATGTCTTTCTGGAGAACTCCGTGCACGTGCCACGTAAAACATTGAGCGCGTGCCATTCCACACGTAAACAATTTGCCATAGACTACACAATTCAGCCAAAGTTTTTGTTAGTGGACTTTGAACTTCTGTTACTATGCCCTAACATATATCTTATAAAGAATACTTCTTCCATTATAATTTCTTACAAACAAATGACATCGTTTACTTTTAAGTAATATTACAGTAATTGTACTAGCATATGATTCTTTAAACAATTAGTATCTTTTCTATGTACAAGCATTTTTGTTATTGTTTAGCTAAACTTGTTGAATCTTGAACAAAATATTTCTTTAAGGAAATCTTTTCATTCAAGATCCAACAATAACCCATATTCACTTCTTTCTTTTATTCATCCACATCCACAACCCTGCACATACATATTACACTTATAGCACTGTACCATTCTTGAAAAATCCACAGCACTCACTTTATTTGTCTATCTTTCATGCTAACTTATGTAGCGATCTCCCTTTCACTGCAATTTTATTCCAGAGCACTAAACAAGAAATAAAGAATTTGAAATAAGACTGTCTAAAATCTTTAATCAAACACTGTGTCCCAATCACAAATATTTACATTCTCTCTGAAAATTGCACCATATCATCACACAATAAATATAAAATTAACTTATCTTGCAGCAGCTCATACTATAACCAATGCATTACACTCGCCAACTAGTGGACAACCCCAAAATAGTGATACTTTGGCATACTTTTGAACTCTGATGTAATTGTATTGTAACTTGTTTCTCTCTTTCTCTGTGTGCACTTTAGATTATCTTAATATTAAGGTGAAGACTGGAAAATTAGTCATTACTCCTGATACAGTAGTAGACTATTTTCTATCATATGCTCTTTTAGCTAATTTTTTCTCCTTAGTATACTAAAGTCCATATCCTATCTCTCCCTACTCCATGCCCTTTTTTCTTTCGAGTCTGTTACCTTAGTTGAAGTCCCCCCTCCCCTCCATCCATAATAAAGATACTTGGATAATTGGAAAAGAAGTCAGTGGACACCATAGTGTGAACAGCAAACAGCCATGGCACCCACCTTAATAAGACAGACCTCCTTTCATTGTGATGACTGCAGCAATCACTTAGAATTTTGGACCATTCTTCCTGTAGGCATGTAATGAAGTCCTGGACTATGGTGGTGTGACAGATGTCCCTTGACCTCACCCTGTGCTCCATTTCATCCCATAGATGTTCAGTAGGGTTGAGATCAGGGCTCTGTGTGTGTGTGGGGGGGGGGGGGGCAGTC
Source organism: Typopeltis vanoorti (assembly GCF_054136105.1). Classification (NCBI taxonomy): domain Eukaryota; kingdom Metazoa; phylum Arthropoda; class Arachnida; order Uropygi; family Thelyphonidae; genus Typopeltis; species Typopeltis vanoorti. Next base: position 4,360,135 of record NC_143552.1, on the reverse strand, counting down.
AAGTCCGGAAACGTTCATGTCCACAAACCATGCAGTTTACAACAACAGCCTTGACATATGATGAATTGTCTTGTTGAAAGAGACAATAGCCATTTCTGTAGAAACGGCACCAAATAGGAAGCATTGCGTTGTCCAGAATGTTTAGATACCTCTCAGAGTTCAATGTTCATGGCACCACAAACAGGTCTGAGGCCAAAACAGGACCATACCATCACACCACCAACTCTGAATTTCATAGTTGGGATTACACACACACCCTGTTAAGAGACATTCACCAGGCATCTGCCACACCCCACACCTGTTCATCTGCTCAGTAGAGGGTGTAGCATGATTCATCGCTCAAAACACAGCCAAGCTTCCACTTTCTACTGTACATGATCTTTTCATCACTGAAGGTGATGCTGTGTGTTAGTTTGGATAATGTGGGGCTTGCATATTGCAGTGTCCTATCATGGAAACCCATGTTGTGAGCTTTAGTTCTGAATGCTTTTGTGCAGATTTGTGTTCCATTCGATGCTCGGAACTCCGCATTCGGTGTGGCAGTTTTTACATATCCTTCATAGCAGGTAGCACTTCCATCTCAGTATGATATCACTGATTGTTGACCTGGGATAATTTGTCAACAATTTGCCAAACATGTAGGCCTGCAAGATGGCATCCTATCACAATGCTTCTTTCAAACTCTGTCAGTTCACTTCTCACAGCTATTTCACCAGCCACAGTTGCACTGACTTGGGAGCATTATATTCTTCCAATTTATACTACAAACATGTGACTCATTATATGGCATGATGCACCTTGCCCATGGAGGGTGTCCATTGACTTCTTTCCAAGCAGTGTACTTGCCTGTGCTCAATGTGCTTTCTTCCTGAGACATATCACAATATCTTCCTTTGAACCTCTTGCCTATAGTAGCAGCTGACTGCATATTTTTTTTTCCTGTTTGCTTTTATATCAACAAATCTCAAATACATTACTTCCCTTGATATACTTCCATGCTTAACTTCTCTTGCTATCATCAGCAGTATCCCTTCTTCCACCTGTTTTCTTTATCCTCCCTGAAAATGCATTTTCAGGGAGGATAAAGAAATATTAACATATATTAACATAACAAATTCTGTTTATTGCTTGGCAAACTATTCATAATTTAACACTTCTTCATAAAAGCTATTGTTAAGTTGATCTCTTTTATCCCATTCACATTTTTATTTATTTCGAAACATTGCTAATCACCTGCTCAGATGGATTGTATTACATAGTTAACTTTTCAGCAGATTAGAGAATTCTCACCTAAACTGATTATTTATCTGTTGGTTATGGGAATGACTTCATTTCTTAAAAACATTTATTGTTATTATTTTTTTAAGTCTTTTATTCTCGGAAATTTTTCATTTGTAGTGTTGTCATGCATCAGTTCTGGCGTACAAGCAGATATTGCAACATGATCCAGAGATGCTTCGACTGTGGGAAATGTCAGGGCAAAGAAAAGTTGTGCTTAAAGTAGAGAGTGAGCAATCATTGTAAGTTCAGTTTTGTTTTATTCTTTTGCTTTAAAAATTTATTCACCCAGTTTATCAGTATAAATTAAAATTACTGTGAATCATGTTATTTATAATTCATTGTCCACATCTAAAAAAAAATTAAACTCAGTTTATTAAATGCTCTGACTTTTTATTCTCAAACTTTTTGTTTCCAGTGGAACAAACTTCCTTCATGTACACTTTTGTAATCTGTGATCTGAAGTATTTCAAGAAAATATCAATGTCATGTTAACAAACAAAAATTTATTTGAACTTTCTGATAATCTATTTTGGTAATGCCATCTTCAATGTAGAACTGATGAGAAAGTGTGTTTTGTATAATGAAACCTGAGGGATATTCATTATTATATTAGCATGTGCAGTACAGAAAAAAAAATTGT